>NW_021703771.1:60204573-60216174 GCF_005190385.1 Monodon monoceros
CCTCCTCCTCCTCCACCTCCTCCACCTCCTCCTCCTTCTACTCTTTCTTCTCTTTCCCCTCCTGTTTTTTTTTGTTTGTTTTTTGTATTTCAAGAATCATAAGACCAATAATTTTAAAGCATAGGTAGTCATTTTCTTCATGCAGATTTAAGCTAAATTTCTATGCTTCTTTACACACTCTTGTTTACTATGTATTAATTAAACTAGTCTGGATTTGAGGAATGTTAATATTTTAATTGTGCTCATTTTCTTCCACCAAATGAGATTAGATTTTATCTCCACATACAAACTATTGTATCAACAGAAACTGAATGAGTTTTCAGCATGGAATTCTCCTTAGTTATGATAAGTCACTGAAATTTTGGAGTTTTGTGGTGGTTTGCCTACCCCCAGAAAAACATTGGTCTCTTTCAAGAGTCTCTTAAGTGTTGTATTTTGCCTCCACTTTGCCTTCCTTCAGTCCATTTGTCATAGTGTGGCTTCAATGGTCTTCCAATATGAACTAATCGTGTCAACTCTGTCATCCTCTCCCTGTCCCCCTCATGCCTAAGATATTCCAATGGCTTCAGATTGCTTCCAAGAAAAAGCCCAAACTGTTTAATGTGGCCCTCGAGACTCTATTGAGTAGATTTGGGCTCGCCTACCTCTCTAGCTTCATCTCTCACCATATGCTTACCACCTCTTACCTTACTCTCCCCACTTTGATCTCTTAGGCCTTTTCTCAGTTGTTCCTACTAATCCTCTCTCTGGCCACAGGGCTTTTGAATATCTTATTCCTTCTGCCTAGAATATAGGTCGATAAAACGTTTTCTGTGAAGGTCCATGATAATCAAAATTTTAGACTTTGCAAATTATATGATTTCTCTCCCAACCACTTGAATCTGCCATCTTAGCTCTAAAGCAGCCATGGACACTATATAAATGAGTGGGTGTGTCTGTCATCTGATCAAATTTATATTGATAAAAATATGGGATGAGCTGAATGGGGTCCATGGACTATAATTTGCTGACACTTGGCCCAGAATATTCCTTCTGCCCTTCTTTCCTAATGAACAGCCCTATATATCCTTTATCTCTTCCCCAAGGAAGACTTCACTGATATCCCTGACTAGATCAAATCCTCCTATATTCTCATAATACCACTGTTAATACCTTTATGATAATCATTACACTGGAACTATTACAGTGCCCATTAGTGATCAGAAGGAGCTTCTAAGCCTCTTGTTTATTCATTGTTATTCATTCACTGCTATTCATTCATTGTTATGTGTAGTAAATGGGCACCTGTGATTTGTTGCCTTGTACATGACAGAGTAAAAGAGGTCATTGTTCTAGCCTCTGTGATTTAAGATAATGTATTCACTCATCCATTCCATTGACAAATTGCAAGGAGAATTCCAAGGTGTGTAATACATGAAGTCATTATTTCAGATATCGGGGTGAATGTTTTCCCACCTGAAAAATAAAGATAAAAATGGGGAAAAAACACAAAAATGAAAGCAATAAAAATAGTGCTTTGGGCACCAAGAGTATAATCTTATAGGTGTAGTCATTTGATTTGCAGGATACTGTTGGTTAAAGATGATATAGAATGTACTGCTGACACATCCACTAATTTTCTTCTTCCCACGTGCTGGTCAGCTTGGGCAAGTTTCATAGCTTTCTTTTCGGCTTTCTAAGCCTAAATATCTAGAGACTTTTACATCACCTGCCAAACTTGAGAAGCTGCTGCACCATCAGAATCAGAAGAGATGCCACACTGCTCACACAGACTTTGGTCAGAACCAGATGTGCTCTCACCCAGCCCTCTTGATTCCTTATGTTACATGGCAGCTATTTTCTGAAAAGAAGGCCAGGAAAAACAATACTCTATCAGTGGATGCAGACAGAGGAACCAGACTTTTCAGATGATTCTGGTTGCATTTGACCATGCACATAAGTTTATATGGATAGAGGCTGACTATCTTGAACAAGACTCGACATTATGGCTCACATTTCAGTTTAAAAGGGAAGCCGTCACCAAGCACAGACTATGTCAGGCACTGGTAAGCTTTACACTCAACTCTGATTGATTTCAACCGGCTAGAAGTGAAATTTTATTTTCAAGGCAGAGTCACTTTAAATGAAATGCAAAAAAAATCACGCATTCTTCCCTGTCTCCTCTCAACCAGCTGCATCTGGTCCATAGATTTGTTTGGTTTGGCTTTCACAGTGTTTAAACAACAACCCCAAATTGGATTTGTTGATATGGGAGATTTCATATAAAAATCTAGATTTCTGGCATCTGGGAAATCTGGCAGCCCTGGGTGACATTCCCATGTGGGAGGGTGGCTGGATGCTGTCCTGCTCAGATGAGTCATGGATTCACCAGGACTCTGTCCCTAACTGACCACCTTCATTCACTTATGCCACCTATGCCAGGAAGTTTGAGTTTGCCCTTGCCAGATAGCAAAGAGTCTCAGTGGCACAGAAATTTTTTTTTTTTTTTTTTGCGGTACGCGGGCCTCTCACTGTTGTGGCCTCTCCCGTTGCGGAGCACAGGCTCCGGACGTGCAGGCTCAGCGGCCATGGCTCACGGGCCCAGCCACTCCGCGGCATGTGGGATCTTCCCGGACCGGGGCACGAACCCGTGTCCCCTGCATCGGCAGGCGGACTCTCAACCACTGCGCCACCAGGGAAGCCCTGAGCTGAAGACTTTTAACTCCTCTGTGACCTGGCCAGTTTTCTTTTGACCTTGACTGTCAGAATGGAAAGGCTCTTTTCTACTTGATTTCATCTTTCCTACTTAAAACCATTAAAAAAAAAATACTGGTTGTATTTCTAGTGATTTTTTTTCCTGATTATAAAATCAATCAGGTTCATTTGGTAAAATTTGGAAAATATGGAAAAACACAATGAAATAGCGAATATCACATAATTCTATCACTCAGAGATAACCACTATTCACATCATATTATATGCTTCCATTGTCAATGAATATATATATACATACATATAGCTTATAAAAAATAGACTCATGCTGTGTATACTATTTTATAACAAACGTTTCCCCATGTCAATGGATATTATTTCTACAACATACTTTTCATGGTTCCCTAGTATCCTAAACATAGATATAATAACATAAAGTGCAGGCACCATTCTAAGTACCTTGGAAGTATTGTTTAACACACACACAAAATATAGTAGGTGGTTTTATTATCTCCACTTTACATATGAGAGACTGGTACCCACAGAAATAATGTGGTAGTATTTGATTTGGATACATAAGCTATTCAATGGCAGAGTTGGTACTGGACCTCTCTGAGTCTAGATCTAGAGCGACATCCATAGCCCCCTGCTCCATAAGTCTCACTGAACCTTCAGAAGTCCTTTTAAAAATAGCAAATAGGACTTCCTGGTGGCACAGTGGTTAAGAATCCGCCTGCCAGTGCAGGGGACACAGGTTCGAGCCGTGGTCCAAGAAGATTCCACATGCTGCAGAGCAACTAAGCCTGTGTGCCACAACTACTGAGCCTGCGTGCCACAACTACCGAAGCCCGCATGCCTAGAGCCGGTGCTCCACAACAAGAGGAGCCACTGCAATGAGAAGCCCGCGCACCGCAACAAAGAGTAGCCCCTGCTCACTGTAAATAGAGAAAGCCCGCACGCAGCAAGGAAGACCCAACAAGCCAAAATAAATAAATAATAAATTAATTTAATAAATAAAAATAGCAAATAGATTCCTATTAAATTCTTCAATTTAACACAGCCATTTTGTTGGGCCAATGTCATGGTTCCTTGTTTCACTTTATCCTTTCATTTCCTTCACAAACTGATATTTATTTTTAGTAGTAATTGTCTTTGCCATCAATTGAGACTGTGTGTGTAGATGTGTACCCTACCCCATGTCCTGACAGGTTCAATAAACGGTAGTGAAGAATAATTCTTATTTTATTTTTTTTCTTTTCTTTCCTCTTCTCTTCTTTTCTCTTCCCTCCCTCCCCCCTCCCTTTCTTTCTTCCTTCCTTCCTTCCTTCCATTCTTTCATTCTTTCTTTATTTCTTGCTAGATTTTATTTGGTTTTACTCACTAGGACCAAGCTACACTAAAATACATACAATATTTTATGAGAAAAAAAGAAGCCTGGTTTCATAATTCCAAATGAAGCCTTCAGGCATTTCACAATAATACATGTTACAGCTTTAAAGAATAAAAATATTGAATGGTGAGAACTTTAAAATATCAAAGGGACTTTCAGATGGCTACTTTACAATCTGACACCTACCTTTAACTTAAAAAGCAAAATCTTATAATCTGAGTTTTCTCTTTACACATTATTACATGTTACAGCTTTAAAGAATAAAAATATTGAACGGTGAGAACTTTAAAATATCAAAGGGACTTTCAGATGGCTACTTTACAATCTGACACCTACCTTTAACTTAAAAAGCAAAATCTGATAATCTGAGTTTTCTCTTTACACATTAATGAAAACCATGGAAATTTTGTAGAAAAATAAATCTTTACATCAAAAAGGAACTTGGAAATTTTAAAATATGAGTTGATATTTTGTTTCCCAGAGCTGATATTGGAACAGTAAACCACAAATGAAACTGCTAGATGACACTAAGAGTAGTAATAATGTTATTTTTCTGATGTCAGACGGATGGAAAAAGGAAGTGCACACTTTTGCAATTGAACTGAACTAAGACTCCTCAAAGATCCCAGATTTGGTTGATTAGATGAGTCTGGCTGCTAACAGAGCTTCCCAACAAGCAGGCCAGCATGGCACAAAGGAGATCAACAGATAAGATGCCAAAATCATCAGCAAGACCTGCCATTGGATCCCCTCGAGGCTTTTCTGTGAGTGCTGGTATTAATCATTGAATATGTATACAGCAATGCCATGCCCTATGCAATAATTTATCATATATTTATCTCACTTTGCTCCACTGGAATTATTTTACTAATGAGAGATTGAAAAAAAAGAAATAGGAAAATGGTTAAGAGCAAAAGATTTGGCGTGGTTTGAGGTTTGAATCCCAGCTCTGCAATGTACTGTCATGGACAACTCGTGATTTTGCCAACCCAGGGTCCCCTCCTTCATCTTCTGGAAGTAGCACCTTCTTTTTCCCTTAGGGAACTCCTCTTTCCCTATTTATGCCAATAATAAAGATCCCTACTCTCCTCTTGAAAAATAGTTAGGCATGTGACCCAAGCTTGGCCAATCAGATTTAACCTACTAGAAGTTAAAATTGTGAGCCATGTCCAAAGGAAGTGAGCATAATGGATCGTCTCTATGCTGTTTTCCTGAAGGAGCTGGTCCATTAGTTCCTGCTACCTAGATGTTGGAAATTTTTGTGTTTCTTATTCTTCCAATGATCCAGTTATTTATTCCTCTTTGATTCTGTGAGCTACTCCATGTTCTCCCGATATGTTTCAGCTTTACTTCAGTTAACCAGAATCTGTTTCTCTTGTTTATAAACAAAGAACTTGAATATCTAAACAAATTAAGTAAATCATGACTCTAAATTCCATGGACTTCAGCAAATGTAAAATATCCAATTCAAGCTATAACTAAATCTATTACAATAGATTTATAATAATGACCTCAACATGCTTGACAATACAAAATCTATTATTTTGGTAACTGCACAATGTTTACATCGTCTTCCTAAGAAGTTACCTCATATGTAAATTTTGAAAATAATGCCTTCATCCCAGACTTGTGAGGATTAAATGAGAATGTGTCTGGAAAATGTCTAGCACAGTCCCCCCTAGCGTAAGAGATCTATATCTATTGGCGGCTATCACTACGCAAAGTCTGTAAGCATGAACGTCTCAGTCCAAGGCAAGTTCAAACATTAAATGTGTGATGCTAATAGTTTGTCATATAGTGCTTCTCTGAGTTTTTGACAGTGCAGGAATGACTGCTATTCAGACTAGAAAACCTAGCTGATAATTTGAACATTTTAGTGGAATACTGATCTGGTATTCAGTTTTAATAAATAGATTTGATCTGAAAAAAAAAAAAAGAGCCAGTTTCTATAAGAGCATCTTATCAAGATTTTCACTATGCAAGTGAGCAGTTTTGATTTTCCCCAGGAATTTATGATATTTTGCTCTAAATAATGAAGTGATCTAGTGGGGAGGTATTTTCAGATTTATGTCAACCAAAGGAATAACTAATCTAGTTTTTGTTGTATATGTATGTTAACATGGATGTATACTTAGCACATAATAGAACAAATTGGAATTGTTCTTAAGATTTTGTGGAATACAGATATGCAGAGAATTAAAACCAAATCTGAGATATCCTTGGCTATTCATTCTAATTGACTCATGTACCTGACTTAGATTTGTACAACATTAGTCTCATTCTAGAAGGCATTTGGCATAGAAAATTTTTAGTTAAAGCTTCTTCTGCAGAAGCTGAGGTTTAAGAGTGTCAGGTCATTTGTTTCTGTTTCCACAGTTTTCAAAAGTTTACTCAGTATGGAGAAAGCACACCGATGACCTCTGTTTCCAAGAGCCTTTCCAATGAGCTTACATTACAAAAGTCATTTAACCTGTTCCAATGAGACAGTCCAATTTTGCTAGCAGAATGAGAGGAGGAAGTTGTTGTCAAAGGCTCTTATCCACCATTTTCTCTTGGCAAGCCAACAGAATTCCGATTTCATTCAGATTGCTAAATCTCAAGGCAGGTTGTCATCTACAGGGAATGAATCTCACGGGCCTTAGCCAGTCATGGTGATCTGGTTCCTGTGTGCCAGTAGTTGGTCTAGTGTTTTGCATATGACCAACTTCTGGCTGAAAAGATGTAAGGGAATGTGTTGGGAGAAGGAGCTTCTAGAAAAGAGTATTTTCCTGGTGAAAAATACAGAGAATTGTGAAAAGCCCTTTGACCTCTAAGCCTCTCTTCTTGTCTTGAAAGTAGCTAAGTGAGGATAACTTGCTTGTAGCTACATCTGTCTTCCTGTAACCATGAAGTGATGAGATGACTGGATAAAGAGACACTGTACTAAAAATGGCAGAGCGGAAATATAAAAAGAGCCTGAATACTTGATGTCATTTTTAGCTACTGCTCCCAAAATGGAACCCAGAACTGCCTACCTCTGGACAACTTGTTAGCTCAGATCATTGAAAGTCTTTCTTACTTATCTTTTACTTGCAGGTGAAAGCATTCGTAAGGGCAGTAACACTTCTTTAAGCCCCTTAGTTTTAAATGCTTTATATTACCAGACAAAAGGATCGTCTGACAGTAAAGTGAAGAGACACTGGAAATTCCTGCATTTTAATCTTTCAAAAATGAACTCGAAATTCTGTTCAGTGTTTTACTAGCAGATATCAGGGGGCCCTTTATATTTGCTAGAACTTTCAGAGTAAGTACCTACTAGTATAGCACGCTTGGTTGGCAGGATAAATCTTACAATAAGGAATTGTGAACGGGCCCTGTAAGGAAAACTAGCAGTTCTCCTGTCTTGGAGAGAATTTTAGAATCAGGATAAAAGAAATCGAGTACTGATAATTTGGAACTCAAACCATTCTTCGGTATCTGCAGAAATTAGGAGTGGGGCATTTGTTTGCATAGAAAGTGGCAAAACTTTGAAAACACATTGGATATTAAAAAATAAAAATAAGTGAGAAACATTTTATTACTATAGAGAGCCCTGTAGCCTCTGGAACCCTGTAGCCTATTCTTCACAGATAGAGAATTCTAGAAGCTGTAATCACAAAGACTGCTGTGCTCTTAAAGATGCCCTGCAGGCTTCTGTTGCTGAGGTGATTTCCTGAATGCACAATATGCCTGAGAAGAAACTTCTGAAGGAAAAACTTGTTTTGTCCGTTAGCAGAGTGACTTTCAAACTTTTTTTAAACCCTGACTCATAGTAAGAAATACATTTTACACGTCTAGTATAAGTATGCATGTGTATGTGTACATGACTGAAATAAGTTTCATGAAAAGATACTTATTCTTTTATTGTGTGGTGCACTCTCAGATATTCTGTTTTAGTCTTTCTGCTTTCTTTTCCCTTCCATTTTTTAAAAAAATTATTTATTTTTGGCTGTGTTGGGTCGTCTGCGCTGCGCTGCGCGCGGGCTTTCTCTAGTTGCGGCGAGCGGGGGCTACTCTTCGTTAAGGTGCGCAGGCTCCTCATTGCAGTGGCTTCTCTTGTTGCAGAGCACAGGCTCTAGAGCACAGGCTCAGTAGTTGTGGCGCACGGGCTTAGTTGCTCCGCGGCATGTGGGCTCTTCCCGGACCAGGGCTCGAACCGTGTACCCTGCATTGGCAGGCGGATTCTTAACCACTGCGCCACCAAGGAAGCCCCCCTTCCATTTTTAAAAAGGGCTGTTTTTAGCCTACTAAACTGATTTCACCACCCGCTAACGGGTTACCACTTGCAGTTTGAAAAAGCACTGAAGTCAGGATAGTTTCTGCAGCAGGTTACAGCTCCTATGAGTTCAACAGGCTTGAACAATATGGAAACTTGTCTTAGAGAGCAGAGAGTCCAGAGATAGGGTAGAGTTTAGGGCTGCTTGTCATTAGTCACCCAGGTGCTTTGTCTCTGCTGTGACTTCTACAGCGCCGTCTTCAATCTTTGGCTGCCTTCCTTGCAGGCTTAATAAAGCAAAAGTGTTTTGGACTTTTTCAGTTATCCCTTCAGAGCCACCCTCTGCACTTCTCTGTCTGCTCTGTGCCCTGTGAGGCCCACCTGTATGGATTACATGAGTGGGCTCCCTCATCTGCTGGCTTCTGCCTGGATTCCGCCAATAGGAAGACCTTGAAGGAAACTGAGCAGAGAGAAGAGAATGAAGCTTGGATATTTATTCATCTGGCTTCCTCCTTGTGAGGTCAAGGTGTGCTGACCACATTCCTTAATCCAAGTCACAGTTCTTCTCAAGGTGAGCCTCTCTCCATCACTCTCTCCTGGGTTCTGTAACCCCGCCCCTTGTGCCTTTTGGGAACGAGTGTGATGAGAGCTCTCCTGCATCTTGCCCTAAGGTGCTGCTTTATTCCTTGCGTTCTCATTTCACCCCGCCCCTACCTTTGTAATTCCCTTTTATTAAATCATTTTAATTAGTTAATTAGGATGTGTCAGGTCTTAGTTGCGGCAGGCGGGCTCCTTAGTTGTGGCATGCAAACTCTTAGTTGTGGCATGCAAACTCTTAGTTGTGGCATGCATGTGGGATCTAGTTCCGGGACCAGGGATCAAACCCGGACCCCCACATTGGGAGCACGGAGTCTAAACCACTGCACCACCAGGAAAGTCCCTTAAATCATTATTGAATGATGTTAATTTGAGTGTGGCGACAGTATCTCAGTAAGGCTCATATCAGCTGCCAAAATCAACCGTGCTCACCATCATCGGGGAGGGATAGACGGGCTGCTTTTCCTAGAAGCCCTGAGATTGGCTCTCTGCATTCCCTTTCAGCTCAAATGGGCAATCCCTATCCACTTCTGAGAAGTCAGTGGAGGGGGAAAGGAATTGCCATGATCAGCTTAAACTAGGCGTCTGAGCTGGAATGGATGTTAACCAATCACACTATGACATTGAACCCTGAAGGGCCAAATAGAAAAACAACTCTCTTTTGTAATTAGAGGACTACGATGATGCAATAGGAGATTTAGCCCAGCATCATGGCAACAAGTAAATAAAGGTAGTTATTTTAGTGGCAAATCAAATTACTTAATTATATCTTCACTAGCACTTTGGGATGACTGATCCAAACACCAAAATGATGTTTTTGTTTTGAAATGAATCTTTCTTTCACAAAATATATTTTCTTTTGCCAGATGGAGCTGGGATAAAATGACAAGGTTATATAAGACTTCACATGCACCATATTAAACAAACAGAAGTTTAATAGGTACTTCCTGCACTCATTGGTAGAAATTTATCTGTAAGTCAAATTTCATATGATCACCCAACATAGTATTGGTTCCAGAAGCTGACCCCAAATTGGGAGAAAATGGGCTTAGTGGAAGTTTCCTCTCTTTCTCTGCATATTACCCCAGAAATGTTCTAGTGATCAGGGCAGGACCATGCCAGAGCTGGGGAAGGCCACGTCCCCATTGTGGTCTCTTCTCCTTCTTTTCTTCTCCGGAAGACAAGATATAGATGTTAATGTAGAAGAATTGTACTGACACTGAATAGGTTTATTAAAAAAATTAAAATTAGGACAGAATTTTCTCTCCAGTGCTAGCAATAAGGGTGCTCCAGAAAGTTGCAGCAGCACCTTCATCCTGAAGCTGGTGTCAGTCAGAGCCACAGGAGGTTGATATGTTGAATGTTTTCCAATTATTTTTCCCTCCCTACCCTCTCTCCCACCTTCTCCACCCTGCCCTGTTCTCTGCTCAGACAAATAGCAGGTCAAGGTCAGCTTCCTCCTTCTTCCTACTTCCCACTTCTCCTTACACGGTAGGATCAGACTTATAGATAGACCTAATCGCCTTTCCTGATTTTTTTCTTTGGTCACTGTCTAATTGGAATGCCCTAAGTCGACGAGAGAGCAGAAAGAACAATGAATTCTAGGGCCACACAGTGGGTGCTTTAGGAAATTAAATTATCCTGGATTGGGGCTTCCCTGGTGGTGCAGTGGTTGAGAGTCCGCCTGTCGATGCAGGGGACACGGGTTCGTGCCCCGGTCCGGGAAGATCCCACATGCCGTGGAGTGGCTGGGCCCGTGAGCCATGGCCGCTGAGCCTGTGCATCCGGAGCCTGTGCTCCGCAACGGGAGAGGCCACAACAGTGAGAGGCCTGCATACCGCCAATAAATAAATAAATAAATAAATAAATAAATCCTGGATCAAAGAGCACTGAGGCAGATTGCTCCTTACTGCCTCAGCCTCTGGAAATTCTCTGGACAATGGTATGGGTTGAGCTGCTGCTTCTGGGGCTCCACATTAAGTCCAGATGGAATTCCCTGAGGCCCTGGCCTCGGAGGTTAGGCTGAGAGTGGCTGCTAGCCCTGGTTGTTTCACTAGCATCTCCCCTGGGCTTCTCCAAACTTGGCCATGGCTGTGCTGACTGTGCTCACCATCCTTGCCCTTCTCACTCCCCTTTGCTTTCCACTTCTCCCCACCCATCCTCTCACATGAACCTTTTCTCCTTTCTCTTTCCAAAGCTTTTACTTGTGTCAGTTGAGTGACAGTAACTTCTGGAACTGTAGCTCAGTCCTGCAGGCTTTTTGTCATTTAATGAAGCGGGCGAAGGTTTAGAGCAGTTGTTTGTGTTCCCAGAGCATCTAAGTGCATTTCTCTAACTCCCAAAGTCAGCTAATACAGGGAGTAGTATTCTGAGGCACATGGTACAATCAGAAGATCTATCAGAAGACCTAGGGAATTAAGATGTATATATTTGGGGAAAATATTGAATTCCATATAAGACAAAGACATTTAACATCCGCCCAAGTTCTCTCTCATTCCCTTTCTTTCTTTCTTCTCTCTTTCTTCCTGTCTTTCTTCCTCCCTCCCTTCCTTCCTCCCTCCCTCCCTCCCTCCCTCCCTTTCTTTCCTTCCTTCCCTTCCTTCCTTGCTTTCTTTCTTTCTTTCCTTCCTTCCCTTTTTCTTTTTCTTTCTTTCTTTCTTTCTTTCTTTCTTTCTTTCTTTCTTTCTTT
>NW_021703771.1:60216184-60303185 GCF_005190385.1 Monodon monoceros
TTTCTTTCTTTCTTTCTTTCTTTCTTTCTTTCTTTCTTTCTTTCTTTCTTTCTTTCTTTCTTTCTTTCTTTCCTTCTTTCCTTCCTTCTTTCTTTCATCTAGCCATCCACCTATCCATCCCCTTACCTACCTACTTACCTATCACTAAATAATAGCTGCTGGGCAACTGGGCTCTTTGTTTTCATGTAGAGAGTATATTTCAAGGAAGTAGATTTGTTTCTTTTTTAAAAAAACAGTTGTAAAGTTACCTTCCAGTTTGCTTAGTTTAGGTGGAGTAAAGAAAGTGACGTCACCTGTGGAACACTGGATCCTCAGGGCAAGCACCTGCCCTGGATACACGTGATACCACCTCCTCCTAGTGTCCCTGAGGCCTCTGCGTGGGTCTGGTTCACTGGTGGGCCATGGGTGGTGAATTCTCTGGAAGGTTATTTCATAACATGTTTGCACATTGCTTTGGAGTGAAGGTTGCCAGAGTTTAAGATACTGGATTCCATTTTACTTCCCGTCTAGGAGGAGACATTGTAGTAAAGATATTTTTCTAAAGAAATTCTTCACATTGGGGATGGATCCAGGTTTTGGTGGATATTAAGGCTATACAATTTTGTAGATCATGTTTAAGGAAAAGTATATAAAAGTGGTTATGAAATTAAATATTTAATTAAAGTTAGAAAAATAATCTCAACAAATTATACTTTAAAAATACAGAATATATCATAAACATCACAAAATCTGGAAAAACAATATAATATTTATTATTAATTAACTACTTGGCACACCTTTCTTATATTTTGCCTGTGTACTCCTAAATTTCCTCTTCATATGATAATGGCTTTTAAAAATAAATTTTCATGAAGAAAATAGAAAGTAATTCGATCTGCTAGTATGTTTGATTGAAATTTATTTCTTATTATTGATAATTGAGATGAATGAGACATTCAACTTCTCACAGAAATTCTGTTTGCAATATTGCTAAGCGTGTTTTACAAAAGAAGGAAATCTGATAAATTCTATTTTGCATAATAACTATTCAAAAAGAAAGATAAAGAAATATGTTTCATTTATTATTGCATATTTGCTATTATCAAGCATGTTCTTAACAGGAGTGAATTTCCAATTTGACTAGATGTCATGAGAAGTAAATCTTCCACTTAAGATTTAAACATCTGTTGATTGGAAGAATTTTCCACAGACTAGTTTCTGGTTCCACGTGTTTCAAACATCTTTTCTCCTCTGTTGCTGGCAGACTGTGATGCCAAGTGCCATAGAGAACACTCATAGACTGATACAGTCTCTGGGCCCCATCTTTTTTTTTCAAATTGAAGTATAGTTGATTTACAATGTTTCAGGTGTACAGAAAAGTGATTCAGTTATACACACATATATATGTATATATGTGTATATATATATATTCTTCTTCAGATTCTTTTCCATTATAGGTTGTTACAATATATTGGATATATTTCCCTGTGCTGTACAGCAGGTCCTTGTTGTTTATTTTATATATAGCAGTGTGTAACTGTTAATCCCAAACTCCTAATTTATTCCTTTCACCGTTTCCCCTTTGGTAATCCTAAATTTGTTTTCTATGTCTGTGAGTCTATTTCTGTTTTGTAAATAAGTTCATTTATATCATTTTTTTAAATCCCACATATAAATGATATTATATGATATTTGTCTTTCTCTGTCTGACTTATTTCATTTAGTATGATCATCTCTAGGTCCATCCATGTTGCTGCAAATGGCATTATTTCATTCTTTTTATGGCTGCGGAATACTCCATTGCGTATCTGTCGATGGATGCTTGGGTTGCTTCCATGTCCTGGCTATTGTAAATAGTGCTGCCATGAACATTGGAATGCATGTATCTTTTTGAATTAGAGTTTTCATCTTTTCCAGATATATGGCTCTCATACTTTTATGTCATGATGTTGGCTGGGTTTGCTCCGTAGACAGTAGGTTACTCTTAGAAGACATTCCTACTCCAGGACAGCTTGTACTAACAACATGGAAGTGACTGGAAACCACATAAATATACATCAGTAAAATCAAATAAATTTATTCCCAACTAAACTTCCCTTTAGTTGGATCCTCAGAATCCATATAGCCACTCTAACTCCACCAGACAGCAGAGGAAGTCTGATGGAAGAAACGTCATAGTGGATAAATACAGTGTTCTTAACAAATTACAGCAAATGTACAGTTGATTCTCATTATTTGTGGATTCTGTGTTTATGAATTTGCTGACTCACTAAAATTTACGTGTAACCCAAAAGCAATATTTGCAGCACTTTTTTGGTGGTGGTTCATAGATAGGTACAGAGAAATGAAAAACTTGAGTTGTTCGATGTGCAAGTTCCCAGATGAGGTTGAACAGGGTGACGCCCTGCCTTCTTATCTCAGTTCTCATGCTGTAAACAAGTGTCCTTTCTGCAGGCGATTCAGTACCACATTTTTTGCATTTTTGTTGATTTTGCTAGTTCAGTGACCCTGAAGTGTAGCACTAAAGTGCTGTCTAGTGTTCCTAAGTGGAAGAAGGTTGTGAGGTGCCTTGTGGAGAAAATACATTTTGAATAAGCTTCATTCAGGCAAGAATTATTATAGTCTGTCGGTGGTAAGCTCAATGTCAATGAGTCAACAGT
Source organism: Monodon monoceros (assembly GCF_005190385.1). Lineage (NCBI taxonomy): Eukaryota > Metazoa > Chordata > Mammalia > Artiodactyla > Monodontidae > Monodon > Monodon monoceros. The sequence goes on from NW_021703771.1 coordinate 60,218,824, forward strand.
ATATATTATATAAGTCTTTAAACAGAACCACATGTAAAATAAAGTTATGGATATGTATTGATCAGTTGACAAAAATGTTGTGACCAGGGGCTCACAGGAACCTAACCTTGTATTTCTGCTAGGAGCAACGATTCAATATTCACTAATTCAGCTCTCATGGTGACTTTATAAAATTGTATAATTACTGCAAATAACAAGAGTCAACTGTCTACTACCTTAGCAAATTTTACAAAAGCATATGATCATGTGAACACATCACTAGGGTTTCTCGCAAGGCCTTGGAAGATACCTGTGCAAGTCAGGGACCTGGAAAGTTAATCTCTGTTTTTTATGATTCTGGGCTGCAGGAACCCAGAAATCATTTAAGCACTTTCCCCAGAGGAATAAGATGTACTTTCTTTGCTTTTAGAAAATGGGAAACTGAGCCGAAAATGCCACTGGTCCACTTGGTGGTCACCACTTTGTGGTGGTTATCTAATTCTGATCTGCCTCCAATTATTGCTATTTACTCCAGGGTGATTAACTAGGAAAGCAACAGCCTGATAATTCTCATGAAAATTAGTGATTGTTTGTTTTTCCTTCTCTTAATAGTTGACCTTAATAAGAATTTTTCTTATGTTTCCTTCTGAAAAACATTAACAAAATGAGAATAATCACCACACAATAAGGGTTTATTGTGTGAGACAGATTTTATATACTATGGCATTCAGCCTCAACTATTATTGAGGCAGGTGGTATCATAACTTTCTTACCAAACTCAGCAACAACTGGCTGAAAGGTTGAACTACTTGCCCAGGATCACAAACTTGTAAATGAGAAAACTGGTCTTGGAACCTGGTCCATTTATCTCCAACAGTCATGTTCTTTCCACTCAACCGTCTTGCCCTTCAGAGGCAGATCAGCAGAGTATACACAGATATTTAACACGATATAGTCTTCTATTCCTCTCTAAGGAACTGGAGAAGACTCATAATCGGGGAGCTTGAACCAGTAGTTCTGACTCTGTGTGACTCTCTTTTTGTTCGTCCCACATCATTCCTGGCCCTTGAAGTCTGGTCTGGGATGGGATGTTGATCTTTGCTTATCAATCCATAAGGTGGAGGTTCTCTGCCTTTCTTACTGAGATGCTAGGCCTGTTTTTACTTCTGTGACCTTTGTCTGTTTTCAGTATCAGCATCATTTTTCCCATGATGATGGGGGTGGGGAGCAGGAGGGCACAGTGGTGTGAGCTCCAAGCGTGAAACAGAATTCTTTTTTTTTTTTTTTTGCGGTACACGGGCCTCTCACTGTTGTGGCCTCTCCCGTTGCGGAGCACAGTCTCCGGACGCGCAGGCTCAGCGGCCATGGCTCACGGGCCCAGTCGCTCCGCGGCATGTGGGATCTTCCCGGACCGGGGCACGAACCCGTGTCCCCTGCATCGGCAGGCGGACTCTCAACCACTGCGCCACCAGGGAAGCCCGATGAAACAGAATTCTTATCTCCAGGTCCCGTGGTTCCAAACTGTACACCATAGGTCCCTGGGACACCCCAACAAACTCACAGGAATGCCAAGGAATGATTCAAATTTCTGAGGAAACCGCAGCGATGTTCAACATCTGCTGAACAGCACATGAACCAATAGCTCAAGGGAATTCACAGTTTCAAAATGAGATCACATTACATTTCTCTTGATGAAATATCTTTTACATTTTAATTGGGGTCTAGTTGTTTTACAATGTTGTGTTCGTTTCTACTGTACAGAGAAGTGAAGTAGAGTTCCCTGTGCTATACAACAGGCTCTCATTACTTATCTATTTTATACATATTAGTGTTTATATGTCAATCCCAACCCCCATGTCATCCCACCCTTGATGAAATATGTCTGCAGAGTTGTTTGTTTTTAGAGATTGCTGTGATAAATAAGAATTTTACCTGACTCTAAGATTTCAGAAGCTGTGTGGGGCTCAACAGGCACACACGTACTATTGGTAAGTAATTGTGACTATTAAGAATGAAACGGCTCTTATTACTTCTTTCGAATTATGCTTTTTTTTTTTTTCCCCCCAAACAGCTAGTAAATTGTTAGGACAAAAGTACTTGCTCTGTTCTTTGGACCTAACGACTTAATAAATAGAATTGTCAGGTATCTTTCTGGGCCTACAGCATCAGGAAGAAATTACTGAGACACTAAGGGCACCGTGAACTGAGAAGCTTGGGAAGCTCTGAGCTCTGTCCTGGGCAACAAGCTATAGTACTTTAAGTGTTTCCTTTTTTAATTTTTTATCGAACCAAATATCAGTTTTATTACTGATAAATTTAGAAAATATGGTTTTACATCAGTAGCCCACTGGATTTGCTGATTCGTCAGACCTGAGTTAAACAGATTTATCCACGTGATCGCAGGATGCAGGTAGGCTAAACCCAGGACCCACCAGGAGCAGACCCCTTGCCATGAGACACAGAGCAAACGAGGACATATGTATTTTGCAGATAGGTTGGTTCACAAAAACAGGCAAGAGAAAAAGAGTCTGAGGGTGGGAAGATTCAGTTTCATTAGATAAGTCACTCATTCCCCCTGCTTAGGGAGAAGAGGGAGGGGGAAGGAAGAAAGATCAGGAATTTTCCTGGTGACAGTGTCTCCACACGGAAACTTGAATCAAGGGAAATGGAAATTCCTCCCATATACAAAATGAGTGGTAGGGGCTGGACATTGAAAGACAATACATTGTGTTTTAGCAAATAAGTTTTCATTTCCTTGCGAGTGAGTCTGAAGCATTTTTCACATTATCAAATTGTCTTAGCTCTTACGTGAATTGGCTTTTCATGACAAGTACATTTTTTAAAGGTCATTAAAAATGTACCCTGTCGGAAAGGAATATTTGTGATAAGGCTGGACAGGGAACGGAGTAAAGAAAGAGCCCTAGCTGAGGATGGGGAAAATACTTAATCAGTTCCTAGCATTTTCACCCATGATGAAAATCGTTTCTCTGTTAAGCTCTCTGTATTCATGAGAGAGTCTGAATTTCTTCCCTTGCAAATGCCTTATTGCCCTCACGCTTCTTTCTTCCAGGGAAGCCTGAACCACAGATAAACTTCCACACTTGCTTTGCCTTGACCACACAGGGGAGAGATGGGCCTGCCGAGAAAATGCCACAACCAGCAGAACTGGAATCACTGCACATTCGTAATTACCACACTCAGCACAGCCCTGCAAACTCGCTCAGCTTCTCTAGAAAGCTTGTTCTCATTCTTTGAAACTTCAAGCCTTTTTCCTTCTCTAAGGAGGAGACGCACACTCCAACACACCCGCCACCCACTCTCGGCAATGAATCATGTATTAGGCTGTGGAGAGAAAGCTGAAGACATCAGTCAGGAAGCACCTTACGTTCCCACCACCAAATCCATACGCTGCCTGTGTTTGCACCAGTCTGTCTTCTCCTTTCTCCTCCCTAATGAAAATGAGCAACAGCTCACCTTCTGTCAAAAGTTGATCACAGGTACACTGAATGCCATACCTACTTCCTTACCTGCCTCCTTCCTCCCTCCCCTCCTTATTCCCCTTCTCCCTCCTTCCTACCTTCCTTCCTTCTCAGTAGGACACTCCAGTAGAAGCTTCCTCACTGTACCCCTGTCTACTCGGGCATACAGTCGACCTTGGGTATCGGTGAATATGGAGGGCTGATTGTACTACTTCATTTTATATAAGGGACTTAAGCATCCATGGATGGTATCTGTGGGAGTCCAGGAACCAATCCCCCTCTGATACTGAGGGACAGCTGTATAGACATCTGCATTATTGTCCAAACCCTCCTCTGACATGGCCTGCTCCCCACTGCATCTTGCTTTGCCATTTCCATCAGAAGACACTTCTCAAAGGGACGTCTCTTCACACGTCCATCACCCTGTTAGGCTGAAGGTATTTATTAGGGGTAGAGAAAGCTCCCTGGTGGGTTGAGAGGTCTGGACAAATGGCTTCTAAGCTGGTATTTCAGGACTGATTGCGTTGGAATCTTTGGGCAGAGGCCCAGGAATCTCCATTTTTTTTTTTTTTTTCGCGGTATGCGGGCCTCTCACCGTTGTGGCCTCTCCCGTTGCGGAGCACAGGCTCCGGACGCGCAGGCTCAGCGGCCATGGCTCACGGGCCCAGCCTCTCCGCGGCATGTGGGATCTTCCCGGACCAGGGCACGAACCCGTGTCCCCTGCATCGGCAGGCGGACTCTCAACCACTGAGCTACCAGGGAAGCCCAGAGGTGGGTTTTTATATAGACGAATAGTCTAGAAGTTTTCTTGATCAACAAAATGTTGGATCACGAGGATTCAGTAGTATAAACTTTATTTGCATTTAACTTGGCCTGGTGTCTATTATTTATCTGCATTGGGACCCTCAGGAGGAAGATAAAATAACATTTTGAGATATCACGAAAAAGTATTTTATTATACCCTATTAACCAATTTGGAAACTGTTGTTTGCACAAGACACTAAATATTAAAAATGCTATACAAGTATATTATATAAAACACTGGGGAAAATGGCTATAATTACTCAGTAATTTCCAGAATATTTCAGCTTCAGCTTTATGCCACCTCATTTTAAGATGGAGGAGAGCTGTTCACTGGGGACTCATTTGCATTGATAACATGCTGTGCCTTTAATGGACCCTCAGCAAAAGCCAAGACTATGAGTGGGATCCATAGTGCACATTCTTTACTAAAGCTTTTTAATGCATTTAACTACATCTGGGTATTAGTCTTAATAATCTTTCTGAGCTTTGACTATTATTGCTCCTTAGTGCATTACTAAGAAATACAGAATTGCATGTGGTATTCCCATTAAATAAGCAAATTCGTATTAGAAGTCATTATGAAAACTAATTATTTAGGAAAAGGCAGGCCATGCTACTGGTTGGGAAATCCTGACATCATATTTCGGGATATGAAAATACCCTTCATCCCTGGAGCATCTTCCCCAGAGCAACATCTGAGTGTCTTTCCCTAATCCACATCATCTCTTTTGCTTCTCTGTATGAGGGTGAGCCCCTGCCTGCCTAGACTTGATTTTCCTAGGTTGTCAGGGCTCCCCAGGGATGGGAGGGAGACCTGCAGGGCTGGCCAGTGGGTTGGTAAAGTGTTGGACTTGTTGGCTGGGTGCTCGAGGTTGCAGCTACCATGGATTGTCCCCTGTGCACTGGGCATTTTTCTTTTGCTACTTTGTTCATGCCTCACAAATAGCAGTCCTCACTTCACAAACAAGAAAACAATCCACACATCTAGAAAGCGGGACTTGCATTTCAAACCTGGGTGGGCCAAACTATTAAATCCTTTCTCCTCTCTGAGGCACCAACCCCTCTCTGCAGGGAACTAGCAAAGAGAAAAATCCCTTTCTTGTTTCAGACAGACGGGAATGAAGAGTCGCATGGAAGCAAAGGAAACTCTTCCTTTCTGAGGGGTTGGGTGGGTCTGTGCTTAATTACCATAGAGGACCTGGGAGGTGGAGGAATTTCCTTAGAAGAGTGCATTACTGAACTTGAAAAGAGGATTAGAGCCATTAAATTAGTTCCTTGACACCTTCTGGGAAAAGGTAAATATCATTACAGTTTTTCCATTTAGAGAAACACCAGTACAGAAATACTGAAGAAGTGTCTCCCGTTGTCAGAGAGGTGGGAGAGACGGGTGGATTTAAACTGACTTCTCAGATTTCTTACTCTAATTGCTACACCATATTTTCAAACATTAAAATGTCTCAAGCTTTTGGCAAGAAATTTTAAAACATCAAAATTCAATTCTCTGCCAATTACCAGCCATTTAATTTAGGAGTACCTAATTGAGTTTTCTGATTTTAAGGTACTTACAGACTAGAAACTCATATGCTGTATTTGAGCCCAAAGCTAAATTTTTATGGGCAAGTTATAACCTTTCTAATAGACTTTGAAATGCAGTGACTGATCCTTGCAGGTATAACTGTAATGAGCTTTCATCTCTTGTTTGAGTGCATTCTCCACCTGAAATTGAATTTTTTTTTTTTTTTTTTTTTTTGCCGTACGCAGGCCTCTCACTGTTGTGGCCTCTCCCGTTGCAGAGCACAGGCTCCGGACGCGCAGGCTCAGCGGCCATGGCTCACGGGCCCAGCCGCTCCGCAGCATGTGGGATCTTCCCGGACCGGGGCACGAACCCATGTCCCCTGCATCGGCAGGCGGACTCTCAACCACTGCGCCACCAGGAAAGCTCCTGAAATTGAATCTATAATAAATCATGTACTGGAGTCCAAGCTGCCATCTCAGGAGGACAGCTGAGCGAAAAGGTCAGGGAAAATGGGTCTTTGTTTAAAGTGGTCCCAGAAAAAATATCTCATCTAAAACCTGTGGGAAGTTGACACTTTCATTTTTTTCTTTATCTCACTGCCTGCACTCTGACGAGCAGAGCAGGGGAGAAACAAAACTTTGTTCATTTAATGGGCATCAGGATCTAAGAAACCTCAGAAAGCAAAGAGACAATCTATTACATTTAAAATATTAGATTTTATGTCAGATACCAGGTGTGTTTTTGAACTAGTGTGACTTGATATGTAGCCTAGGGACACTTACATATCAATTTGGATGGTGATGAGTCACATCCAAGTTGAACATATATGTGTATCTATAATTAAGCTTTGTCCAAATGTTTCTACAAGAAAGGAGCTGCTTTCTTATGTCTTGGTACAAAGATGTAATCCCCCAAAATATTTATTGCAGAACAACCTGTTTCAACCTTCCTAATTTTACTGTGGTGACTGGAGAGAGAAAACTACTGCATTTAAATGGAGCTCCATGTCTTACATGCAGTCAAGATTATGTAAGTGTTTGTTGAATGAATGTGTGAACATATAAATGGATAATAAAGTGTGACAGAATCGACCAAGTTCCTTCTGTGTCACATTGGCTTTTTTTTTTTTTTCTGTGGTACGTGGGCCTCTCACTGTTGTGGCCTCTCCCGTTGCAGAGCACAGGCTCTGGGCGCGCAGGCTCAGCGGCCATGGCTCACGGGCCCAGCCGCTCTGCGGCATGTGGGATCTTCCTGGACCGGGGCACGAACCCCTGTCCCCTGCATCGGCAGGCGGACTCTCAACCACTGCACCACCAGGGAAGCCCAACATTGGCCTTTAAAAGGGATTTTTTCTTCTTTTTAAAAATTGAAGTATAGTTTATTTACAATGTTTCAGGTGTACAGCAAAGTGATTCAGTTTATATATATATATATATATTTATATATATATATACTCTTTTTCAGATTCTTTTTTTTTTTTTGGCCACGCTGCATGGCTTGTGGAATCTTAGCTCCCCGACAAAGGATCGAACCCCAGCCCACAGCAGTAGAAGCGTGGAGTTCTAACCATTGGACAACCATGGAATTCCCCAGATTCTTTTCCATTGTAAGTTATTACAAGATATTGAATATAGTTTCCTGTGCTATACAGGTCCCTGTTGTTTATCTATTTTATATATAGTAGTGTGTATCTGTTAATTCCAAGTTCCCAGGTTATCTCCTCCCACTTTCCCCTTTGGTAACCATAAGTTTATTTTCTATGTCTGAGTAAAATGGATTTTTAAGTTGAGTCCAAAAAGCACTCTCAGGGTGAATATGACTGTATTACAGAAACAATCTTTGGGCAAAATAAGTTTCCTCGGAAAAAGTTCCTGCATAGAGAATTAGTGTTGGTGTTATCAGAATTTGGTTGGCAGAACCACTAAAGAATCCTGAGAATAAAGACAACCTGTCTCTTAGCCTCTAGTAGATCATGTGTGGGTGGGTCTCGCCACTTCCAGGTATGACTCTATGAGTGGAAAGAAGCCCCCTACATGAAGGAGTATTTTTATTCACAGATGCAGACAAATGCCAGAAATCCTTTTAAAAGGATTTCCTATGGATGGAAGAAGGTGTCTTAAAAGCTCTCTGTTTCCTATGTGATTGAGCCGCTGTGAGGAGATTCACAGCTGACTGAAAAGGCACTGAATCCCTGAAACTAAACATATAAGGTATAATAGAAGCCACATCATGGGCTTTGAAATCAGAGTTTCGGGGTGTGAATAAAAACACAATTACTAGTTATGACTTTTACTTGACCTGTTTGAGACTCAATTTCTTTTTCTTTTTTTTTTTTAGTGGCTTAAAAGAAACAAAAATTTATTATCTTACAGTTCTGAAGGACAGAAGTCTGGCACAGGTCTCAATGGGCTAAAATCAAGGTGTTGGTAGGGATGAATTGTTTTCTGGAGCTCTTGGGGAGAATCTGTTTCCTTTCCTTTTCCAGTTTCTAGAGGCTGCCTACATTCCTTGGCTTGTGGCTCCCTTTCTCTGTCTTCAAAGTCAGCAATGGTGTATCTCTGACCATTCTTCCACAGTCATATCTTGAGACTCAATTTCTTTATGTGTAAAGTGAAGGTATTATTCTAGAAGTATTATTCTAGAAGTATTCTAAAGTAGAAGTTATTATCTACTCTATAGAAGGGTGAAATAATATATGTAAAATGATTAGCACAATACTATTCTCTTAGCAGTTGCTTGATAAACGGTAACTATCAACATTATTGAACAGACACACATCCTACCTTGAAATGTTCATTATCTGCCTCTACCTCTTTAGACAGTCACACAATATTTATTGTGCAGCTACTATAAGCCAGAAGGATGCTAGGTATCATACACACAGTGTTGACCAAACACATATAACCCCCTGTTCTCATGGAGTTTACAGTCTAGGAGGGAAGATGGACATTAAACCAGTAATCTTGGGACTTTCCTGGAGGTCCAGTGGTTAAGAGTCCTATGCTACCAATGCAGGGGGCACTGGTTCTATCCCTGGTCGGGGAACTAAGATCCTGCATGCTACATGGTGCGGCCAAAAATAAATAAATAAATAAACCAATAATCTTTAGGCAGAAAAATCGGAAAACGTGAAATGACCATGGGTGACCCAACAATCCAAGCTTTATTATTTTGAACAATTTTTAATCCTTTCCTTCCCTCCCCTCTTTGTCTCTTCCCATGGGCTATAGGGAAGTTCAGAAGAAATGTATTATTATCCGCGTCTCTAGTCTTAATAATTTTTTAAACCACAGGCTTTAAGGTAGTTTAAAATGGGTAATTCAATGTATTAACCAGTATTTTTGTTGCAGAAAATAGAATCTTCTCTGGCTAGCGATGCAGAATGGTATTTACTACGGAGTGTTCATACTAATTCCCAAACCATTGGAAGACGCAAAGAAACAAATCTAGGCTGAGTTACCAGGAATGAGCCCCAAGCCAACCACACTGTAGAACCAGGCCATTAAGTGTGGCTGTCCCCTCTACACTGATCAGGAAGCTATCAAATCAAGAAGTTGCCACCTCAGCTGCCAGGGCCAGATCCACACCTCCCTGTACCCACAAAATGAGCGCCTTGTACCCTGCCTCTCCCCCCACATGACTCAGTTCTGAATCAGAGTCTTATGTGAGTGCATCTAATTGGAGACACCCACATCACATACAGAACGGCACTATGAACCACACCTGGAAAACGTGCTTTCAGCTGTTTAGCCTAAGGACCCTTAAAAGGGCCTGGAGTGGGTATAGAGCGAGGTAATCCACAGTATCCCTCACAAAAGTGTTTGGTAGAGGCATAACCATCAGTTGAACAAGGGCATCTTTTCATAAGAAGAAGAGCATTTCTCTTGCCTTTCCAACAATTTCACTGGCCGCATGGCAGTGGAGCCACCCTTTTTAACTGTTTACCACACTAATTCATCTCAACCTATAATTAGAATAGATGTTAAGTTTCTGTAATTTTTTTTTAATGCCTCACCTGGGATCGGTTATTTATTAGGAGAATACTACAAGTGTCTGCTGTCAGTTTCCTGATGTGCCATAGTTTCCCTCTTGGTTTTGCCAGTTGTTAGTCAATGTGACTTGCATGTATAATTGATGAAATGGATTGAGAAATGGAATGTGACATGCGTGACCAAACCAAATCTTTCAACATCCTGGTCTGTTTATCAGAAATCAAAGCTGCTAAGAAGAGTGCAAAAAAAAACCCCCAAACAAACCCAAAGCCAATCACTCATCGTAAGTTTAAAAACAAATAACCTCTGTGTGTGTGTGTGTGTGAGTGTGCGTGTGTGTGTGTAGATCAAATTTAAAAACAAAAAACAAATTAGAGCCAGGGAGTAAGGGAATAAAGTGGGTGGGTGGCAATAATGCTTTTCATGGACACTGACATTTTAATTTCATATAATGTCAATGTTCAGGAAATATTTTTCTTTTGATTTTTTCCCCCAACAATTAAAAAAGTAAAAACCATTCTTAGCTCATCGACCGAACAAACACAGGTCGTGGTTCAGATTTGATCCTCTGGCTCTAGTTTGCCAACCCCTGCTACAGATCCACCATTTAGGCTGAAGGTTCATGGATCCTTACAAGCCGGAGAAGTAACCTATGGGGTTACAATGTGTCATTCTGATCTCTTCTATGCAAACAAATATTACCTAAAGATGATGCAACCACAGAGCCGGATGGTGACTGCATTTACATTATAGACCAAGTGTCCATGATGGAAATGAGGTGTGGATTCACATCCGGTAAGCAAAGTGGCATGTCCACAACTCACTCACCCAAGTACAATCCCATTTAATAGTTACATAATAGTTACAATTTCTAGGGTAGTAGCATTATTCATTAGGATGTTATGTCATTGACTGATGGTTTGTATGAACTGTGAAACTGATGGATCTACTTTAATTTTCACCTGTTATAAATTTTTTCATAATCAAGGGTGGAGAGAGATCTTATGGGCCCTGGGAGTGACAGAAGAAATTTTCTCAGCTTTGCTCAAAGAACTAGGATTACTTATTTTTAGGAAGATAGCATCTATTATGCTTCTTTGTAAGGAAAAGACCCTCCTGTAGGTGTGAGCAGAGCGCTGCAGATTTTGCTTTACCTTTTCCAATGTTTCTGAGTGGAGTCCTTAATCAGAAACATCTGTTATAGTGTGCACTCCGGAGCCCCTCCCCAGAGCTACTACTGAGTCAGAAGGTCGGGGGTGGGTCCCAGGATTCCAACTTTCAACAGGTGATTATTATGCCTGTGAGAAACTTATGGTTTACTTGAGGCTTCTATTGCCCCAGAATAAAACGTCCAGGGCTTTGTTTCTTTGCCGTATTTTAGGACACGGGACTTTCACCAGAGGCTGAGAACCCCAAGGCCTGAAGGTATAGTGATCACTGAGTGGACCTCAGGCCTTCCCCTTGGGGTCCTGCCACCTGCATGGCACTACCAGGGGGAGCACTGCTGAAGGTCCCCTCACTCTGCCGCCTTCTCCCCCTCCATTCTTGTTGCCTACGAAGCTCCTGCCCACTATCCACCGCCCCTGCTTCCCATCTCCTCTGCCCTCTCTCCCTGCCCTTCAATAAACTTCAGCTTCCCCAGACGTCAGAGATGCTCTCTTCTGCTTCCAGCCCTACAAAGGCACCAAGGCAAGAACATATAGATAGCTAGTGGGAACCTGCTGTATAGCACAGGGAGCTCAGCTCGGTGCTCTGTGATGACCTAAATGGCTGGGATGGGGGTGGGTGGGAGGGAGGTCCAAGAGGGAGGGGATATATGTAAACATGTGGCTGATTCACTTCGTTGTACAGCGAAACGAACACAACATTGCAAAGCAACTATGCTCCAATTAAAAAAAAAAAAGAACATACCAGGAGACTAGCTAACTTCTAGGAATGAGGCAAGGAGAAAACGCAGAGAACAAAACACAGGGTAGTATCTCAATAAATTATCCAGTCACCCACTGAAGCCTGAAAACCGCAGGTCTGCATATATAAGTCAGTCTGAAAAATGATGAGCTGAATCAGGAAGCCAGCCAGCCAGTGAGTGGCTGGTGTGGAGGGAGGTGGTCAGGCCCCACCTGAAGATGGGTCATTGTACTCACCCTCTCCCCACAGCCAAGCTTTCAGTTGTCACCAGAAGAAACAGTTACCTTGGCTCTTAGGGCCGGTCCTATTTAGGACATGAGGGACTTAGAAAGCCCTGCCCAGATACTCACGTCCCACACATTGAGTCACTCAACATGCTTCTCTGGTCTTGATCTTGAGTTCCAGTTCTGGTAACTGGACTTCTGGCTATTTCAGACACTAGGCTGCTGAGGTCTCCACTTCTCATAGGGATCCTGCATTTCTTATTTCTGGTGCCCAGTGCATCCTAATTCACGTAGCTCTCAGCCCCTGTGATATTGGGGTGCTACCTCGATCGTACCTCGATTCTTCTCAGGGACTGGAGTCCTGTTCTGAACCGACTCCTACTGCCTAAGACAGAGTCCCCCAAAACAAAGCTCTTTTCTTCTGAATTCACCTGCTCCTGAAGTCTCTCCTGCTAGACGAGCCATTTGCCTACCTGGACTCCTGAACACAGGCTTTTGTTTACTTCTAGCAACTACTCAGGTCCAGTGTTTCTGAAACCTCTGTGTGCATCAGAGTCCCTGAGGGCCTGGTAAAAAGCTGATTGCTGGGCTCCATCTCTGATTTTCTGTTTCTGCAGGATTGGAGTGGGACCAGGGGATTGAATTTCTAACTTGTTCCCAGGTGATGCTGGGACCTGCACTTTGAGAACCACCACAAGCCTACTGTTAGAATAAATTCTCCTCCAGAAGTTTCACTGTCCCCGTCCTCCAGGAAGCAAGAATGATTTGTGATCCCAGGGCCTCTGACTTTTCCAGGTTCTGTTTCAGTTTATAAGGTCATATCTAGCCTGATGAAAGCCATTTGTGTATCGTGGGTATTTAACTGAATTCACTCATGCGTTTCACTTCCAAACCATTCTGTAGTCACAGATGCAGAATCACATTGTCACAGGATATTTTCTTATTGCAGAGTTGGTGAACATCAACACCACTACTGAGCCTCTAGTCTGCAGCCAGGCGCTCACACACATATCACTCCAAGTCCTGGTAGGAAAGACACCCCACAGTCCCACGGGGAATTTGAGGAGAGCTCAACAAAGGAACTACTTCCGAAGTATGGGCAGAGTTTCAGGAAACCACAAAGGATGCTGTGGTCCCCTGGGGCTAGGAAGAGTGGGATCCCAGTCCTGGAACACACAGAGTGTAGCTGTTTGGAGAAGGCTGCCTTATGGGAACTGTGGCTTCTGTGGGGCAAGAGGCTGATTGACAACGACCCAGCAGGAAGGGAGCTGGGGTAGCCAATACCTGGCTTTCTCTCTCCTCCCGCCTCTGGTCCTGCACTGGTCCTCCACGGGCACAACCCCCAGGAAGTCAGGTGGCAACAGAGCCTGTTGGTACGGTGCCTGTGGACCAAGCTCCTGAGGGCACAGCTCCGGTAGAAAAGGGCAACACGTGAATCTGGAAGGGCCTGTGTAGGTTGTCAAGGGCCACACAGACCCTTCTAAGCAGCCCTCTCAGGAAATGATAGCTTCCTCACCTTACAGGCTCCGAGGGGCTAGGTAACCTCCACTGCATTAACATTGTTAATAGACTTCAGAGCTGAGGCTCAAAATCATGGTGGGTTTGCCTCCACTAGATGAAAGGGGACTACAGAAGACAAGAGTACATCCCTGGAGACCTGGGAAGTCTCCCATATTTCGTGTGTCTGTTCATCCTGGGAGACTGCAGCTGCTGGGAGGAGAGCTTCACATCGTGTGCTTCTGAGATGCTGGGGCAGGAAATGGTGTTTGTTGTGGGAGGTGCAGACGGGTTCGGAGAAAATCCGCTTTCATACAGACCACGTGCTCTAATTCACCAGCACAGACCCGAAGGAAGGATATATATATTCTCTGGGGTCTATAAGAAACAGCAAACAGAACAGGCATGGATTAAAACATGCTGACTTCTTTTGGTGGGTGTCACTCCCACCTTTGCCGGTCAATCATTGTATAGCTTTGTCTCATCATCATGATCGTCCATTGTTGTTTACCAAACACTCTCATGTGCATGGCTCACAGGCAGGCCTCACAGCTTTCTGTCTAAATAATAATACTTGTGAAACTTATGACATCAACACATCAATAACTTAATTGACGCTTGCTAATTATTTTGACATTGTTAGGTAGGAGGTGCTAAATAACTCTTATTTTCCTCTTCTGAGACGGGCACAGAAACGAAGAGATGTGGCATTGAAGGAGAGAGATCTTGCAATATGACTTTTCCTTTGCAACACTGAACATTTTACTGCCAAACACAATGTGAGCGTCTTTTTAAAAAGCCAACGTGATTGTTGTAGAACTTCAAAAACATGCTCTTCAGCAATGTGTTTTCTGTCTGCCTGGGACCTTTGTGCCATGGCTGTAGGTCAGCAAGGAGAGAAGCGTTCAGAAAAATGATCTAGGGCTTCCCTGGTGGCGCAGTGGTTGAGAGTCTGCCTGCCGATGCAGGGGACACGGGTTCGTGCCCCGGTCGGGGAAGATCCCACATGCCGCGGAGCGGCTGGGCCCGTGAGCCATGGCCGCTGAGCCTGCGCGTCCGGAGCCTGTGCTCCGCAACGGGAGAGGCCACAACAGTGAGAGGCCCGCGTACCGCAAAAAAAAAAAAAAAAAAAAAGAAAGATCTAAGCTCTCATTCTGGGAGGAAGAGGAAAGATTAAAAACACATTTACATATCTTCAGAGGCAGGGCAGGGAAGAGGGACGGGGTGGGTAGAAAGAAGACTTAGGACCACAGGGGTGCAGGAACCCCGGGGTATCGGAAAAGCACCTGCCTATCTGTAGAGGCTGCTGCTTTTGACTGCAGTTGATTCTCTGCTGTTTAGGGGTGTGGGCCTCGATCTTTGTAGTTTCTCTTAAAAAGCCAGGATCTGAAATTTAACTTTTCATTGTTGACCATTAAAAAATAATGCACTAAATAAATAAAACATAACATAAAATACATAAATAAAATACATAAATAAAATACAACATAACATAACATGAAATAAAAATAACATAAAATTTTAAACACTTAAAAAAATACTAAGTAAAATAAACATAATATCATGTGTCTCTGTGAGTCTAGGTCAGGGGAGCTAAGAATAGAAACCCATTATTCTAAAAATAAAGAGATCCATTGAATGAACTATTTCTAGTCTTAAAATGTAAAATTTATCTTCCAGAATTGAAGTCAACTGGGGCTAAAGGTTACAGGGGATATAGGTTATAGGATATATATTAAGAAGATCACTATTTTAAGCTTACTTTACTCAGAGGTGTTTGCTCAGATCCAACCTTTGTTCTTTCCCCCCTTTAATTTATGAAGGGCACAGATACCACATGCAATTCACTTTTAATGTATTTTTAAAGTTCACACTGAAAAGTAAAAGCCTCTTATCTCCCATTTGCTTAAGTTGGTTAAGCAAAAATAGGTCTCTTTTTCTTCACAACTTGCACAGATCATTTTATTAATAATTTATTAATAATTTATCACAATGTTCCATAGCAGAGATAAAGCAGACGCCTACATTATCGTTATGTGCTCAGGGGCTCTGCAGTGCCTTTAATTCCCCTGCACCTGCTGTCACCTGCTCTCGGCTGTCTCTCTAAGGTTTGTATTTCCTGTGATGCTGGCTGTATAACCTTTAGCATCACGTTGCAAGCTGCTGCATAGGGAAAGCAGATGGATACAGCTTGCTGTGACCCCATTTTCAACCCCGCTTCTCAGGGCCGTGCATCACGATGTGGAGCCAAGTCCCTGGGTCACGATGAATCAGGAACCTCCCTGCTGATCTTGGCTCAGCCATGAACTGGGCTAGAGAATGAGGCAATCTGGGGCGGAGTCTCTTTATTTATTAAATGTGGGCATCTGACACTATTCAGGTTGCCCTTTCCAGCTCAGAGCGAAAAGCAGATTCCTCACCGGGTGAATGCTTACCTGTGATGTCCTTAAAGCCTGTCATTCTCTACTCAGTGACCAGACAGCATTGGACACAGACCATGGCAAGCGCAGGACTTACTGTCAGCAGAACTCTCTCCCCTTTCCACGATGTCTGACTGGGAATGATGTCTTCTCTTGTCCTCTGCAGAGAGGATCCATCCTCAGCTTCTTGCTTAACCTCTTTGAGCAAAGCCTCTCCTTTGAGCAAGTGTTCGGTCCTTTCAAGGCATTGGCATTTCTAGAAATATCATGAATTAAGCACTCACATGTATTATCTCATTGAAGGCAACTTGATGAACTAGGAATTGTTTTTGTTTTGAAAATGTGGACACACAGGCTGAGATAAATTAAGGACACAGGGTTGGTAAAGGATGGAGCCGAGATCTGAACCCTTCTAAGACTATTATCTGCCACTAGAATGTAACAGAAAAGGGATTTTAAAAGCTTCTCTCTTACTTCTCTCTCTCCTCTTTCTCTCTCTCTTTTACTTAGATTCTGCCCAGGAAAAAAAAAAGTTCTACATCAGTGGGTCTTTGGGCACATGTAAGCCCACAGTGAAGCCTGCTCCTCTCTGAGGTCCTTGAATTTTATGTCCACGTGGAGGATGGGAAGAAGAAGGGGCAGGAGGGGGGGAGGGAGAGTTAGGAATTCCAAATAGTTGTGGAACCTTCAGTAGAAAGAGGAGGAAAGGGAACTACGTAAAAGTAGAAAGCAAGAAATAAAGGAAATGCTTATCGCCACTAAAGTGTCAACTTACCCCGGGGAATTAATCTGATGCAATTTATTATCAGTATAAATGGTTGAAGTGTACTTTTGCTTTTTCACGTGATCACTCTTTAGTTCATATTTGGGTATCAGTTTTATTGCATTTGTTCTTTTGTATTGTTGAGAAAGAATTACCGCACAGAACTGAGGTTATAATGGTGGAATTCTGGACAGCCCAAGATACGTATT
The DNA here is from genome assembly GCF_005190385.1 of Monodon monoceros. Taxonomy (NCBI): domain Eukaryota; kingdom Metazoa; phylum Chordata; class Mammalia; order Artiodactyla; family Monodontidae; genus Monodon; species Monodon monoceros. The sequence continues at coordinate 60,235,615 of NW_021703771.1, forward strand.
GAGGATAGTTTGGTCAAGGTGCTTTCCCAGAATCATTTACCTTGCTGCTGCCTACTTCTTATGAGGCTCCTTATGGAAGATCAATTAGATCAGCTAAAGAAGCAATTTGGTTAGTAAGAAAGCTGAAATCAGAAGGTCAACTTTTTTTTTTTTTTTTTTGGCAACAGAGATTTTGTCAAAAGTTAGTCATTTTCACAGTAGCTGCCCTCAGTAGAGTGTGATGATTAAGAACGAGTCAGGCTAAAGCCCTGGCTCCCTACTTCCCAGCTGCCCTTGACAACTCACCTCTGCCTCAGTTATCCTGTATGTAAAATGGGGAAAAGGACACGACCCATATCCTAGTGTGTGTTGTTTGGTTTAACTAGAGTAACACGTTTAGAGCACTTAGTACAGCATCTGGCAAATGCTAAATGCTATGTTGTAGATATGTATACATGTATAATATATACATGTATATGTATACATGTATAATGTATAATGTTTACTGGCTGTTTGTTGTGATAGAGCAGAAGCACCTCAAGATAGAACTCTCCAGAGCCTGAGGCCCTCATGTAGGCTAGCTAGAAGGGCTGCCTTGGGCCTGCACCTCAGAAGAGGGACTTAGGCAAGTACCCAGTACTTAGTCCATCTCCCTCATTCATTCATTCCCTCTGCAAGCTCCCTACTTGCCTGGATGTCTCCACTGTGTGGTCCTGAGTTGGATGGGATAGAATTCCTCAACTGCGCTTAATTGGATATGGGGTGTTGTTCTGACCTAGAAAAACACATTGTTCATGATTCTGATATGTGTTACCAAAGGACTCCTAGAAAGAGACTGTGAATCAGTTACTGCAAAGCTGAGGGCTCATAAATGCGATAATTTATGTGTTTATGATTCGGTGGTAAAAGGAGGGAGGAGGAATTAAGTCCATTAGCCAAGCAAGCACCCTGAGGTCTCCATGTTCCGGCTGCCACTGCGGGTGGGAGATTTCTTCCTGGGCTTTCATGAGTCCATTAAACTTTGTTGGTTTTGCTGAGACACCTCCCACCTCTGCTACATCCTACAACTTGCCATTTATTCTCTTTCTAGCTCAGTTGACCAATTCATGATGGATACATGTTAATGTTTACTTCCTGCTGAGTGGTACTGTGAGATTTTGAACATGTAAAATGATACACTTGAGAAGCATGCAGAGAATATTGTTATGTTTGAGTACTTCAACAGGATTCTAGTGGAAGGGGTGGGAACAGTTTGGACAAATAACACAGATTAAATGCACCTGTTACCTGAGCCAGTTGTTCTCTTAAAAGGGACTTGTTTTTAAAGGCTGGAGACCAAATAAATATGTTTTAAGGGTGGATTGATCCACAGAGTCATACAGGGAGTGGTTGAATGCCCTGGCTTTGGGCTCACCTCTGGTTCTGCCTACTTGTTAACTGTGTGTCCCTGGTAAAATCAGCTAACCCTCTGAGCTTTAATCTCCTCCTCTGAAAAGGGAGATGGTACTACCTACTTTAAGAGGGTTGTAAAGATTAAATTCGATAGCATGCATTAAGAATTTAGCATAGTGCTTGGCACATAGGCTTCATCTATACATGTTGGCTGAACAGCTCTCAGAATGAGTGACGGTACCATGCTAATTTCATCATTTGAGGATGACAGATGGAAAGAAATCTAAATAACACATACTTTAGGGCAAGGTTCCTGATTGATCTTTTGATCTCCTCAGAAATAAGACAACGTTGCACTGTTTGTTCTTCTCAATACTTCAGAGATTATGTTGTTGTTGCTTTTTTTTCCCCAGAGCTTTATGACCCCATATGCTACCGAAGAACCTCATACCTCATTTGTGAACAAGTTGTTTGCCAAAAGTTTACTTGTCTGTCGGCTGTTTGAAATTTTTAGAAAATTTTCCATAGAAACAATGCTGTAAATGGTGAGGACATCCCCAGGCCAGGCCATAACAGCTCATTTAAGACAATGTCATTGAATTAAGGTAGAGCTAATGAGTTGTTCCTCTCCACGCATCCTTTAGATACCAGTCTCCAAGCTCAAAAGTTTACTCTAATTTTACCTGCTCAGAGATGTATGGCTCTCCTCGACTTTTGGGATGACCCAGACTCTGATGGGCATAAGAATCTGGTTTCCATCTTACCTCCCATCACTCTTTCCAACAAGACGACCACGCTTCCTTCCTTCATCCATCCCCTGGCCTGGCTTTTTCATCCTTAGCAGGAAAAACTTGTAGAAATGTTAAGACAGAAGGATTCAATCCTCAAGAAGAGAAAACTGCATTTTTTTTCTTCTTCTTGGATCAGTGTCTGCTCTTGGCAGAGATAGTTGCACAGATATCACAGTGATATCTTAGTTGATCTTTCTTAGAGTCAGTAAGTAAATGGACCTGAGAATGAGGTAGGAGAGTCAGCCTTCACGTCACCTATGTCAGCTCTCACTAAAGAATGGATGTGTCATGGAGATGAAGAGCACCCATTCTTTCATCTACAGTTACTTTTTCATGTGCCTTTTCGGCCTCTGACACTAAATTGTAGTCTCAAAAGACAGGATCTTTCTATCTTCCAGTGTACCTAGTATGGCCCTTGGCCAATAGTGTGGGGAAGGTGTTCATTAAGTATATATTTTTTATGATGGTGCTTCAAATTCTTGTATGTACTTCAAGTTATCTTGTCCTAAGTAAATAAAAGGGTCTGGGAAAGAAGGAAAATAACAATATGATGCAGATATAAATATTTTTTTCTATCTAATAACAATCTAAAAGACATCCAAGTACTCAATGTAGAGAAAATCAGAGTAGGTGATTTATTAAACTGGTGTGATAATGTGGCTTTGCTCTTCATTTAAAAAAAAAAAGGAATTTTTACAATAGTGTTTGTCCAATATCATAGTGATTAAAGAAAATCTAAGGCTACTTTTAACATAACAGATTTGTCCTGAAACTTTAATGGAATCAGAGTTACTTTGCACCAGGGAAAATATATTTCCTCTCTCTTTCCACCTCAATCTCTCCCCTCCTTATCCCACTGCATTATTGGTCAAAATTACCTGAGATTTTAAGCTCATTTCTCAATTATGATTAAAATTCAATACAGATAAACCTTGGGGCAATACAGTCTCCATGTGTTGTCAAAACAAAACAGAAGCACAAACAGCTATTACTAAACACTTCTTAATCATGATCTGAATTTCTTACCAGATGCAAAATCCCTCATTTGCAGTGGCAAAAGTTCTCAGCAACTGAGGTCTCACATTCCATTGCAAAATGAAAGAGATGGAGTGTTTGTTTTTGTGGAAAAAAATAAATGCCACCAATAGCAACCACCCATATTAGTCACCTCTCTGGCCCTCTGACCAGATGTACAGAATGTTCCATGGTCTATAAATTATATTATGATGATGATCATGAGTCACTGAGTGACCTGTGATATGAGTCAACTGGCAAAGTGGTTGTCTAGTTAGTCTGCACCAGCCCCTCAGATGGAATTGGAGTTCATATCTTTCTGGTAGAGCTGCCACTTTTAATATTGGGAGGATCCAGGAAAAGGGAACTGAGAAAAAGTGGTTAGACAAGTTTACGGTCATGTCTGGGGAAGAGAAGGTAGGGGTAATGCTGGTGAGTGTGGGTGGGGAAGGGGCGTCCTGGGTTGCATCCTCTCGTTCTTGCATTTAAACTCTCCTTCTCTTCTGGCTATAAAATACAGCTGAAAGTGTAGACAAAGTATGTGAACAAAAGCTATGAAGAATGAATATTTGAGGTTTAATATCCCTAAAGGGAAAGAGAGGTGACATGGAAGACAACTTTGGCAGCAAGAAATGACTGTTTTTATTAAACTGCAAAGCAGAATTAGGAAAAAGAATTTGACAGTTGTTATAGGTACCAGTTGTTTATGTGTTTGAAGAATCTGCCAAATGAAAATTGGAGAACCTTTTCTACTATAGTTAGTATATTAGTAATATTTCCTAATATAGTTTCATTCAAGAAGGAATTCCTAAGAGGCAACAGTTTTAGATACTGATAGGTTTGAAGAAAGTTACTCTGTGCTGAAGGTATTGTTTACTAAATACGAGTACAGATAGTTCCCAGCTCACCAAGTGGTGGTTCTCTAAAAAGCTCTTTTTAAACAGACTGTTTAGAACTTGTTATCTATTTATTAATTTACTTTTCATTTACTCTTTCATCCAAAAAGATTATTAATTTACTTTTCATTTACTCTTTCATTCAAAAAGATTAGTTAAGCCCTGATATATGTAAGACGCAATTCTGAGCTTTTCAGATTCTAAGATGAATCAAATCCATCCAGCGCAAGACATGAGTTATTTCAAAGTCTAGGAAGGAAGAAAAGATATGTTTAAAAATAATTCTAATATTTGATAAAAATCACATAGCATCAAAAAAAAAAAAATACACCAAGAGATAAAAAACTGAAGAAATTCAGAGAGTGATTGCTCACAGGTACAGAATTAACATTACCCAAAGTGGTGAGCCCTGGCATCTGAGCATGGACTTGGGAGACAGTCCAACAGAATTTGAGTCTGAGACCCACGTCTTACTAATCACGTAACCACTCTGGGCATCAGTTTCCTCATCTATGAAATGGAAGTCATAGAAGTGCTGACACTTCAAGAGTTGTTATAAAAATTAGGCGAGATGTAGGTGAAACTCTTAGCCCAGGTCATGGAATATAGAAGATACTCAATGATGTTAGGTATTGCTAGTCCCAAAGTACTTTCACTAGATCACACTAAATAGAGGAAAAAACACTAAGTAAAATAAACATAATATCATGTGTCTCTGTGAGTCTAGGTCAGGGGATCTAAGAATAGAAACCCATTATTCTAAAAATAAAGAGATGCATTGAATGAACTATTTCTAGTCTTAAAATGTAAAATTTATCTTCCAGAATTGAAGTCAATTGGGGCTAAATGTTACAGGGGATATAGGTTATAATTAGGTTAAATAGGTTAAATAATGGTACAATGAAACCTACTACTTATTTAAGGTGAAAATTGCAGTTGTGGGTATTAGAACATCTACCAAGCTGGAGATGTAGAAGGAAAATTATGGGTTCCCTCATACCCCAATTCCTCCTTCTCCTGCCTGTGGCAGCAGAGCCATTTTCAGCTCAAACTCATCACTCTTGGTGGCTTTCCTGTCCTGGACAGGGACTCAGAATCTGGGCTTTGGGAGAAAGAGGGTAATCTGGTGGGGAATAGGGATCTGGGGCCTCCTATTAATGCCCCTAGAGGGTGAGTTATTGGTGACATTACTTTCCAAGAACCCATCTGCTACCCTTACCACTGCTATCAGCTGTTTCTTCTAACTAGACAGTCATTCCTACTCTGGTCCTCTGGGGAACAGAGGAAAATTCCCCTTTACCTGTGTTTGAATCTAGGCCTTGTTAAGCTCTTAGGGCTATTAGAACTCTTACCAGCAAAGGGAAATAATTAGGATAGGAAGATCCTAGATCCCTTTTCTGGTCACCATTGTATCTCTATGCTGCCCCCTTATTTTGCCACTTTAAGCCTGAGAAAGATAGAGGAAGCTGGAGCAGATCTTTTAGTACTTGGAATCCTGAGGTGTAAGATGTATCTGGATTTCAGAGATTAAATTTAAGCCATGATATTCCTGGGCATTTGATCATGTAAACTGGAAGGGCATCTGAATGTAGAACAGTATCAGGCCTGGGACAGGGAGAGACAGCATGAGAGGAGGGGCCCCGGTTAAGGATGCAGCAAATAAAAGTAGTGAACAGGGAGAAGAGATGGGAAGATCAGGCTAGGTGGCAACAGGAGCCCAGACCACCAGGCCCTACTACTGCTCTATTGTATGTAAAGTGTTTAGCCTAAGGGTGGATGCATTCATAGTGCCTGATGTATAAGGCCCTGAATAAATGTTTAGTTGATGAATGAATGAAGGATTCAAGAATGAAGCAGATATGACTCCTGTCCTAATGGAGTGCAGTCTAGAAGAAGAGGCAGATAGATGAATAGATAGTTCAAATTTCTTGATTTAAATTGTGCTGAAAATAATACTGAGAATTATAGGGAAACTCTGAGCCTAGAACTTGGCCGGGGCCAGCTTTTTGGGTGCACAACCCGTGCCTGTGCACAAGGCCTTGCACTTAGAAGGGCCCAGTGCTTTGTTTAATGCTCTTCAGTCACTGTCTTAAAGCTCCTAATCATTTCTGAGCAAGGAGTCACACATTCTCATCTTGCTCTGGGCCCTGCAATTGCGTAGCTGGTCCTGTGTCTAACCCGTGCGGGCCTAGGATGGGGGGAAGGTGAGAAGAGAAGGTTTCAAAGGACATCATCACTCAAGTCAGCTAAATGAAATGGGGCTGGGGAAGGGGACTGGTGTAACCCATCAAAACAAAGGGAGCTGCATGAATGAAGGCTCAGAAGTAAGTATAGGCTCAGAAGTACAACGTATAGGAAGAAGCAGCAATGGAAATAATGTCATGCTACACAGTGGATTTCACACTGAAGACCAGGAAAAGGCTTTGTATAGTTTTAGACCAAAGAGTAACATGGTTAGGTTTCCATCTTAGAAAACTCATTCTTTTTTTTTTTTTTTTTTTTTTTGCGGTACGCAGGCCTCTCACTGTTGTGGCCTCTCCCGTTGCAGAGCACAGGTTCCGGACGCGCAGGCTCAGCGGCCATGGCTCACGGGCCCAGCTGCTCTGCGGCATGTGGCATCTTCCTGGACCGGGGCACGAACCCGTGTCCCCTTCATCGGCAGGCAGACTCTCAACCACTGCGCCACCAGGGAAGCCCCAGGAAACTCATTCTTGAGTCAGTGTTAGAATGTTTTCCCCCTTTTGGTGTGGGCAAGAGGAAGGAGGTATGGAGACAAAAGAATGGAAGAAGGGATATCAGGGAAGAAGAGTTTTTGTAGCCCAGGTGTGATGCCGCTGCCAGTGTGAGCTAAGAATAGGCTATGGGAATAGAAAGTGACCTTAAGGAGGCAGCATTGATGGGATTTGGTAATCCATAGGATGTGAGAGGTAAGAGAAGTCAAGGATGACTTCCTGATCCCAGTGAATCAAGATTTTTTTTTCTGTGTGTGGATTTGTTCTTCATTTACTTTCTTGCCAATGGAACAAGAATAGACTTCACATATCTAAATGACTACTTTTTATTCCTGAGTTTTTGCTTCATCCAAACATGATCTTTGTGTTGTCTCTAGAACTTGAATGCTTGTATTAATGGGAATTTTGCCTCGGTCTTTTAGAGAACAGGGTGGGTCTTGCGTTTTTGGCAGAGTTGTTGGCTGTCTGATGGAAAGTCAATACTCAGAAGGGTGCCCTCCACTTTGCTAGATGATCCATGTGTTACTTCTCAGTTAACACCTCACAGCGGCATCATTTTTCCCATATTTGAAGAAAAGAAAACCATGACTTGGGTTAAGTAAGAGCCAATAAGCAGGAATAGGTTCAAAGCCAAATTTTCTGACTTCATGTTCTTTTCTCTTTCCATCAAATGACACCTGCCTCAAGGGATTAAAGCAAGAGAAACCGAACAAACAGATTCATTTCACTTAAATATTTCTGAGCTTTCTTCCTGAAAGAAAGATTTCTGAGCCCATCATTTATGTGGTCTTAGAGGTGGCCGAAAAATAATAGAAACAGTATATAATGTGAGTAAGAGACACAAGAACAGCAAGAGTAGAAGAGTTATAATATTCATTAAGTGACTCCCGAGCCAGCAAAAGCTTTGGCAGGATCAGATTAATGTGGTCATGATGCGGTCAAGGTGAATCACGGCCACACAACACTCAAGGTGGGTGCATCTTCCTGACCCCTCTTGTCAGATCACCTTCCCCTATTCTCATTTTCTCACAGCATTTATGTCTTTTCAGAGCATCATCTGAGATTTTTATGTACTAATTATTTACTGTTTCCTCCATGAGATTATCAGCTCTTTTGGGCCAGGGACTATTGTGTCTCGTACACTGCTGTGTCCTCAGAGCCTAGAAAAACACTAGCATGTAGGAGTCACCCAATAAATATTTGTTGAATGAATGAATTTTATCAAAAAGCCAGGCATTCAGGATAAAATAACTTTTAAACAATATAGTATAAATAAAACAACTAGCTGAACTTAATTATCAGTGTTGGTTATGGAAGCCCACGTTCAGCTAATATTTTAGAGGATAATCTTGCCATTTCTTTTTCTACGGCTGATGCTAGGAATTGTAAAAGATAAATGATGTGGAAGTAATCTTAGGGAGAAGAACATTACAAAGGTTAGTGCATTATAAGCACTAAGAAGGAACCTTATAATGCCACATTGTATTTTATTACCAGGACTATGTTGAATGAATCATTAAGAGAATTCTTAATATGTGTGAAAACTCTCAATTTATGGAAGGAAATCCTAACCTTTAAAGCTATAGGCTTTGACACAGAATTCAGGAGCCAGGGAGTCAAACTGGAAACAAGACTGTCTTTGTTTATAGACAGTAGAAAACCTTTGATAAAAACAAAAATTAACTTCAAATACCAGTACTGTTTTTTCCTATGTAAAAGAATATCATGTTCATTTTATACTGGGGAAGGGGAGACATCTGTATTATTATGCAGAGATTGAGGCCTAAAATTAATAATTTGGTAGAGGTGATAACATATAACATGTAACTTGAAGTGGGGAAAACAATGGTGAATTATTTAAATTTAAATAGTATTTAAATAGTATTTAAATTTAAATTTTTGTGTATGTACATTGACTGGTTTTAACTAATTAAATGTAAAAAATAAAAAGAACAGAAAATAACATCTTTTAATTTATTATAATAAACTATATTCATTCTCCCAAAGAACTGAAAATTTTACTTTTAACTAGTTGTTTAATAGACATCAGAAAAAAATATAGATGATATTTTTCATCTCATAGTGACTTGATAGCCAATAGTAGGTGAGTATGTTTATCTGGGATAAAAACAAATCAGTTGCTATGTAGCCTGTGCTACAGTACAGTTTGTCTACGCATAAAACTGACCCCAGTTAAGTTCTGTGCTCAGAGTTTCCCTATAATTCTCAGTATCATTTATACCACAATTTAAAGCAATGCATTTGAACTATCTATTCACGTATCTGCTTCATCTTCTTGATTGCACTCCACTAGGGGAGGAACCATATCTGCTTCATTCTTGAGTCATTCATTCATTCTTCCATTGGGATAGGAGCTAGGAATATGAAATATAAAGGGAATTCCCTGGTGGTCCAGAGGTTAGGACTACACACTTCCACTGCAGGGAACACGGGTTTGATCCCTGGTCGGGGAACTAAGATCCCGCATGCTGCGCCGTGCAGCCAAAAAAAGTAAGACGTGTCTCTGCTCTCAAGATGCTTAATGAAGAAGAGTGAGATACATAAGCACATGCTTATACAGACATGTAGTGAGTACAGGTTAAAGGTTTAGAAGGAAATTACGGGCGCTTGGAGGAAGGTCACCTAACCAGGCTAAGGGATAGGTATGTCTGGATTTCAGCATAGGCTTCCTGTATGACTGACTGATGCTTGATACCTAAAGGCTTAACAAGAATTAGCCTGATGTAGTTCCAGGAGTTGAAATGAACAAATAGAAGAGTTACGACATTTGGTACTGCTCATGGTCATGGTTGGTAGGAATAGGGAGGGATTTCTTTAAACAGTGTGTAGCAATTAGATCTCAAAGGGAGATAGTATTTAAAGAAAGTTCTGGAGAGATTAGTAGATGCCAGATCCTGAGTTGTCTTATGTATCATGTTGTCCTGTAGATGATTGCTGTCCAATAGAAATAAAATGCAAACCATGGATGGAATTTAAAACTTTCTAGTAACTGCATTAAAAAAAAGAACCAGGTAAAATTAATTTTAGCAATCTATTAGTCTATATATATATATATCTTGAATTTTTTAAAAAAATTGAGATATAATTGGCATATTAATTTCAAGTGTACAACATGATTCAATATTTGTATATATTGCAGAGTGATCACCACAGTAAGTCAACAGCCCTTACCACAGAGTTACAATTTTTTTTCTTGCAATGAAAACTTTTAAGATCTACTCTCTAAGCAACTTTCAAATATACAATAGAATATCGTTAATTACAGTCACAATGGTATATGCTACATTCCCATGACTTACTTATTTTATAACTGGAAGTTTGTACTTTTTGACCACCTTTACCCATTTTGTACCCCCCTCAACTCCCACCTCTGGCAACCGCCAATCTGTTCTCTGTATCTTTTTTTTTTTGCGGTACACGGGCCTCTTACTGTTGTGGCCTCTCCCATTGCGGAGCACAAGCTCCGGACGCACAGGCTCAGCGGCCATGGCTCACGGGCCCAGCCACTCCAAGGCATGTGGGATCTTCCCGGTTCAGGGCACGAACCCGTGTCCCCTGCATCGGCAGGCGGACTCTCAACCACTGTGCCACCAGGGAAGCCCTGTTCTCTGTGTCTTTGAGTTTGTTTGTTTTTTGTTGTTGTTGAGTGATATATGTTATTAATGCAATACATCAGAAATATTATCATTTCAACATGTATTCAATATAAAAATTGTTACTGAGGTAATTTCCATTCTTTTTTGTACTAAGTTTTTGAAATACAGTTTGTTTTATTCTTAGAACTTGTATTAATCCAGACTAGCCACATTTCAAGTGCTTGATAGCCATCCGTGGCTCGTGGCTACCACATTGGGGAATGCTCTAGACCAACCTTCCTAAGAACACCAGTCCTACAAACTTTTCAGTGAAAACGCTTGGGAGATCTGCCTGATATAGATCCCTCCTAGAGAGTTAAACAAGGGATTAAAGTCCTTGAGAAGTCTTCCAGAAGTAAAGTGGTTGTACTGCATACAGTTTCTCCGACTTGTGTAACCACAGAACCCTTCACCGGCTCCAGCGTCATCAACAACACATAGGACTTGCCCTCAGGCAGCTGTGCTCCACGTGGTGGCAGGTTGCTTTCAGTGGATGGGGTCAGGTAGCCCACTCTAACAGCAGCACATAGGACAGAGTGGGGACAGAGGTCTGTGAGGAGGCTATCTTTGGGGATGACGCAAGGCACTAGGACAAATGTCAAGGAGGACCTCAGAGGTTTTCATTGTTTCAGTCAGTAATTAACTCTACTTAGTAAAGAATGTGAATTTGCAGGGATTTCATTGGACCTCTTCCCAAGTTGTAGATTCTATTAGAATACTTTTCTTGTTCATTTTCATTGTTTTGATCAATAATTAAATCCTCATTAAACAAAAAATTTGTGATGTGTTATTCAAAATTTTTATGTGGGACACACTCAATAAAAACCTGCTCACTTTTATTGTGTCCAGTTTTTAAAAATTTAAGCAGATTGCCTTTTAGAAGATTTTCTATTTCTTGTTTCCTTTTTATATCTTATCTGCATTCCACTGTTGCATTTTCTATTTCTATCATAAATCACATTTTTTGCTTATTCTAAAGAAATAAGAAAATGTAATTATAATCAAAATGTATGAACTTTTTAGAAAATGTACAAAATTTTAATGTATTGTCAAAAATTATAAATCATAATCATGTAAAAAAAGTTATCTATAGTTTAAAATGTATTTTTATTTTGAAATATTTAATATAGTTAATTAAAATTTAAAATAAAATACTAATGATAAAGCACAGTAAGAGTTAAAATAATTTAAACAAGACAAAATTTTTGTTGAATTTTTAAAGAACAATGAAATCATATCAAATGCTTATAAGAACATGAGTATTTGCAATTTTAATTTTAATATCCACCTCATTGCTAATGTTAAATTTAATCATGTGTCACACATTCTCTGTCTAAACCAATGTGCCTATATACAAATCTAAGAGTAATATGAATTATTTAATACTGCAAATTTTTCCCCAGGCTCTATGTGCAACTGTGGCAGATGTTGTTCTAATTTGTGCATCCCTCCAGAGCCGCCAAGCCTAATCCTAATATTCGTGGGGTCTGAAGCAAAATATGAAGACTCATGTGTCGTATGTCTACATATATAAATGTTATAAATCGTATTAACAAATCATAAAATAAAATATGTGCTATTCCCCAATTTTTGATGACTATACCTTCTTAAGGACCTGAAAGTTCAGATTCAAATTAAGAGCTACTGAGCTTCTCAGAGAACCATGTCAGAAGGTCACAGCACAAGCAAAGCTGGCCTGAAGCTTCAGCTCCACACTTCATCCCTTTCTCCTGCCACCTTCCTGCTCCATCACATACTGCGTGGCTCTTGCACACTTACATGTGGACATTCCAGTCTACGTGTCCACACTCCAACTGTATCACCCATAAACAGCTGCTCTGGGTGTCTCTCAGGCTTAGGTATATACACAGCAGTGGTTCGTCCATCTTCCTGGGGAAGGAGTTGAGAAAGGCTGGCACAGTCCCTGGTGATGGGTTCAAGGCTACTAAGACAGGGATTTCTGGAACGGGAGGAGATGAGGCTTCATAGGCACTTCTTGGCCCTCTGTACTCCTAGGCCTGTGAGGAAAGGCATAGTCAAAGGAGTTCTTTAAGGTAGAGGCACAGGGCTAAACTCTGAAGGTGCTACTCAGAACCATAAATTGGAACACAAAGAGAAGCAAAAAAAATGGCATACTGGGAACAAATATTCAGTTATGCCATCTGAGAGGAAATACTTTGGCAAGTGTATTAGCTTGCTAGAGCTACCATAACAAAGTATCACAGACTGGGTGGCTTAAACAACAGAAATTTATTTCCTTAGTTCTGGGTCCTAGAAGTCCAAGATCAAAGGGTCGGCAGGTTTGGTTCCTTCTGAGGCCTCTCTCCTTGTCTTATAGAGGTGCCGTCTTCTCCCTGTGTCCTCACATGGTCTTCCCTCTGTGTGTGTCTACGTCCATATTTCCTCTTCTTATAAGGACACCAGTTGTATTGGATTAGGGCCCACCCTGATGACTTCATTTTGACTTAATTACTTCTTTAAAGACTTTATCTCCAAATACAGTTGTATTCTGAGGTAGTGGGGTTAGGACTTCAACATATGAATTTTGAGAGGACACAATTCATTTCACCACATCAAGTTTATTAATTTGTCTTTCTTTTCACCTAAGCATCTGCTTACTTAAATTCCTCAGCAACGTGAAGGGAGAAGCGTTTTTTCACTTATCTAGGTAATGACACAACTCTCACCTTTAATAGCATTCGCATGGTTGGTTGCATCTTGTTTCAGGAACTTAAGGGAAGAGATGTGGAGAAGAGATTGGAGAAGGGTTTCCTTGGGGCTTGAACAGTGTTAGTTTCAAAAGTGGATGTTTGGGGTTATGGGTTGACTATTTCAGTGCTGAGCACCACGTCCTAAGTGACAGTCACTGCGTGTTCGTCAACAACTTTTTGTGTTTGTGATATGCTGCTCTCTCTATAGCACAGCCTCTGGAGAAGGGCCCCTCTTGTCTATGTCTCCAAGAAGAATTGCAAGGAGTGTTGAGGGCTTCCATTATAGCTGTGCAAGTGGAAATAGAGGAATAGAGAACAGTGGACAATTTGATAAATATTTACACATGGCGAAATCTGTAGGCTTTATATTAGGGAGTGAGAAAGAGGAGGGTGTTAAGAATGATTCCCTGGGGTCTTTCTTGGGTGATGAGGTGACTAGTAATATTGCTAACTAAGGGACAAAATCTAGAGAATCTACTTCAAGGGAAACAAGGAGTTGCATTTGGGGTGTGCAAATTCCACAGGTAAGTTCTAGCGATCGTAAGCCCTCAAGTTCATGTTCCTGTCATCCATACAACTTGGTTAATTATGCCAGTCGGCAGAACTTGATTTAAAGGCTATGGTGGTAGTTGGTATGCTAATTACTAATCAACATACATCAACTGAAATGTGAATTACCCGAGTTTATTGACGATAATATAGTCGTGATGGAAGGGAGAAAGAAAAGGGAATAAGGCAAGAGCATAACATTTAAAAGAGTTGTGCAAAAACCAAACCAAACATAAAAGAACAGACAAGAGAAGCAAGTCGTTCTGGAAGAATGTGACCTGTTCCCCTATAACTTTGGCCTGGGGCCTCTAGAGCCACCTATGAAAATGAAAGTGACACAAAATACACTGATTCATTTCTAGCGTATTTACTTCTTTGGCATCAAATGAAAGGCATTGATGGTAACTACAATTAAGCCAAGTTTTGCATTCCAGGAAGGTTCAACAAATTATTTTTTTTTAAAGACTTACACTTACAAACCCTATTGTGTAGAATAGTCAAAAGATAACAATACTACTAATATCCATCAACAGATGAATGGATAAACAAAATGTGGTATGTACCTACTATGAATATTGTTCAGCCATAAAAAGGAACGAAGATCTGACACGTTACAATGTGGACAAACCTTGAAAACGTTGTGCGAAGTGAAATAAGCTAGATATAAATGGACAGATATTGTATGGTTTCGCTTATACTAAGTGTCTAGGATAGGCAAATTTATAGAGGCAGAAAGTAGATTAGAGGTTACCAGGGCTGGCAGGAGGAGGAATGGGAAGTGATGGTTTAATGTGTACAGAGTTACTGTTGTGATGAAAAAATTTTGGAAATAAATAGTGGTGGTTGTTGTATAACATTGTGAATGTAATTAATGTCACTGAATTATGCACTTAAAAGCAGTTAAAATGGAAAATTTTATGTTATGCATATTTTACCACAATAAAGGAAAAAAAAAACCTATATAGGTTTTGAGCACATAATAGGGTTGAGTAACCCACAGTTTTCACTCTCAAAAAATAGTCTAAGTGTTTCAGAGTAATAATACCAAAGAAAAATAGACATGAACTTACACTCCAATTACCAATTACAGGACCTAGATTGTATTCCAGAATATAAAATTTTTCTGTTTAATATATGCTGATTAGCATTTGAAATAAGGTTTTTGGGTCATCAGTTCATTCTCAAGGTAAGAAATCCAATCTAAATGCATCTTCAGAGATGAGTTCCTTTGGGTCATTCTTACTGACTAGATTCATAGGCAGTGCCCTACTTTTATATGTTAAAAAAAAACAAAAAAAACAAGTCAAACACCCTACAAGATTTCTTAGTAGGAAAAATATATTTTATAAGTTAAATGAAGCAACATTGCCCCAACAGTCTCTTTTTCTCAAATTTACAAGTCCTTGTTTTCTAAAGGCATCAGATCTAATTTTCTTCTGCCTTATTTTCTGTTACTTAAAATAAACTTTTAATTTTTGAATATTTTTAGATTTGTAGAAAAGTTAAGAAGATTGGTTCCATGCACCTTTTACCCATTTCCCCCATTATTAACATTATTATGGTATATTTGTCACCATTAGTAGCCAATATTAATATATTATTATTAACTAAAATCTATACTGTATTCAGATACCCATAGCTTTTATTTAATGTCCTATGTCTATTCCAGGATCCTACACAGGATACCATGTTACATTTAGGTATCTTGTCTCCTTAAGCTACTCAAGACTGGGACAGTTTCTCAGACTTTCCTTGTTCTTCATGACTTTGACAGTTTGAAGTACAATTTGGTCAGGTATTTTGTAGCCTGTCCCTCATTTGGGGTTCCTTGGATGTTTTTCTCAGGATTGGACTGAGGTTATGGGTTTTGGGGAGGAAGATCACAGAGGTAATTGCCATTCTCATCACATCATCATATTGAGGGTACTTGTTATCAATATGACTTAAGACTGGTGATGTTAACCTTAATCACTTGGCTGAGTTGGCATTTGTCAAGTTCTCCACTGTGGAGTTACTCTCCTCCCCACCCCTTCCATGCTGCACCCTTTAGAAGGAAGTCACTGTGTACAGCTCATACTTAATGGGGTGGGAGTTACATCAGCTCCTTGAGTGGAGAGTAGAACTTACCACCACAAAAGGTGATCCTTAGTATGTGCAAAACCTTTTTGGAGGGTAAAAGGGCAGCTTTATTGAGAATACTTAGATCAACATCCATTTATGATAAAAACTCTCCAGAAAGTGGGCATAGAGGGAACCTATCTCAACATAATGAAGTCCATATGTGACAAACACACAGCTAACATCATACTCAATGGTAAAAATTTGAAAGCATTTCCTCTAAGATCAGGAACAAGACAAGGATGCTCATTCTCACCACTTTTGTTCAACAGCTTTGGAAGTCTTACCCACAGCAATCAGAGAAGTAAAAGAAATAAAAGGAATACAAATTGGAAAGGAAGAAGTAAAACTGTCACTGTTTGCAGTAAAACTGACACTATATATAGAAAAGCCTAAAAATGCTACTAGAAAACTATTAAAGCTCATCAACGAATTCAGTAAAATTTCAGGATAAAAAATTAATATACTGAGACTACTTAGATCAAAGAGACGGCTTCCAAAAATTTCTATGCTAGTAAATGGGTTTATTTCATTTAAGCCCTATATAGAGAAGATCAGAATAATCACAATTTTTTCTTCACTTGGTAATCAGAAAGTAAGAGAACTTAGCATGTATTAGTAATTACTTGGTAAGTATTTAATATAAGCATTATTTTAAGGGAACAAATGAGGCTCACAGTTAGTCAACCTGGTCTTAAGTAGTTTTATTATGAGATAAAATAAAAGATGAGGAAAAGTAAATGTGGTGAAGGAAGGAATGGACTGGGGACAAGGAACAAAACCCAGGCAGGTATCTAAAGAAAACTAGAGAAGGGAAATCAATTCCAGACCCATGACAGGGATGTCAACTTTACCATCACATATTTTTTATAAAGTTTTGAAAGTCATTTCACTTCTTCCTTTGTGAGACTAAGCATCTTCTTAAGGAAAATACAGCAAAAATTTCCTGGTCCCAAGTCCAAGAAGCATCATTACAGTCCCTGCTGACTTTGGGAGAGATTACGAACAAGTATGTTGGTCTGCATTGGAGTCAAGCTGGGACACTAAAAGAGACAAAAACTGCTGATATTATTTTTTAAATGTATGCAAATTTAAAAAAATCATTTAGGAGATTAAGGGATCCCAGGATGGAATGCACGCTATGAAAACATAATCTAACTGTATTACAAATGTGTGAAATAATCTTACTGTAGTGGTGGGGGGTTGTTAATTTCTAAGTAACTTTGGAAATGAATGGAGACTATAAGGCTAAAGACAAAAGGAATTGTTCATAAGCACTGTATTCTAGTTGGGGAAGTTTTGTTCCACAGGAGTATGGGTTAACTGTGAAACCACTGTACACATATACTGGAATTGAACAATAAGGTCATGGACAGTGAATGTCGGGAGCCAGGTTTCTCTCTTTTGGACTGAAAGGTTATAGACAAGCAAAGGGAGAAAGTCTAGAACGATCCATGTGGTACTGGATTAGAATAATCCATGTGATATTGGATTAAAATGATCCACATGGAACTGGATTAGAATGACCCATGTGGTACTCAGTGGATTGGACATGTGTTCATGTTCAGCTTAACATAGAGACAAGTGAATACATATAGAAATATTTATAGATATATGTACATATAATAGTACACACACATATATGTCCTTGTTTTGTCAACTGAAAGGGCCTAAAAGCAACATCACCCCAGTAGCAAGGAGATATGATTTTCTATTACCATTCTTCAATAAAAGGAACCAAGACACTTTGGAAAAAATAGCTGATGGGGACTGGGGTGGGAAATACTATACAAGATGAATCTTTGAGCACCAGAAAGTAAGGACGTGCTCAAAAACAATAATAACAACAAGAGCAAACAACAACAAAAACACAGGGATGGGGATCCATCAAAGGGACACAGGAGCAAACTGAAAACGCTCCCAATGACCAATACTGGCACAATCAATCAATCAGTATTGGATTATAACTCGAAGTATATATATCCATGTGCTCATACTAATCTAAATAAATTATTAACTAAATAAATAAACAGGAAAGAATAGATGAATCTCCAGTGCAGAAATAGTCCATGTAATTTTTGTAGATCTAATTTTTATGCGTGTAACTCTCACTTCAACATCCTATAAAACTGTATGAGTTATTAAAAACACTATATTTGAAGAGGCAAGACTAAGGGCTGATAAGGCCGTGGGGCATCTTTTAATTGAAATGAGCAAACTAAAGGTGGTACAAAGCCACAAACAGACAGTTTCTTCATCTACTTCACACTTCCTTGGTAATGAACCTTATCTGACAATTACTACTTATTCCCACTTAGATCTTAAGAGGACACCCCTCTTGAATGCCTCCATATCTATTTGAATTACCAGGTCTATGTGTCCTTGTATAAGAGTACATGTACATCCACATATACACACAAGAAATGTAAAAATTTTGTTTTCATTTGTAGCTAAAACAAAATGTTAACGTTTACTAGCCTCTAAAAACCACAGCAATGATGGGATGTTGTCATCTTCCCGGTCATTCATTACTGAGAGCTCCCAGAGTGTAAGGACTGCAGTGACTCAGTAGCAAACATTGCAGCCTCACCCCTTGTCCTCCTGAAATACACATTCAAAAGAGGGGTGAGCTGAGTGACAAAGCCTGTGGCCATTTACTGTAAGTCATGTGGCGCTCAGAAATAAGCACCAACAATGGCTAGTGTAAAAAAGCAAAACAAGCACCAGCACAACTGCTGAAAAAATATGTTTATTCTTTATGAAAGTGTTGACTGTCGGAGATACTTGAAATGGTGGCAATGCATTGTTCAGCCTTAGTGATTCTTTCCTATGTGATCTTTGTCACAGTGTATGTGGCTTGCTCCAATGTGTCCAGGTAGCTGTGAATGACAGCCCTCCCCAGAGAACCTTTTGAAAATGGGAGGGTACCTCACACCACTCTCCTATCTTCAAAGAAATGGCAAGCCACAGGGAGTATTCATATATTCTCAAGTAACAATCTTGTCTTTAAAATCCTTGTTCCTTCTATTACGGCTGTAACAGCTGTTAGGGTAGATATGAGCCTGAAGGAAAGGCAATTCTTAAAGAGATACTCTTAAAAAACCCAAATTAGGCTTAAATTATAAATAAGAGATGTGCTTCTAGAAATAACTTATCCCATCCTATAAACCAGATAGAGCAGAAATCAGTTGTCACGTAAGAGCTACAAAATTTCGGTACCTATAAGCAGGTCACAGTTGGATTGAAAGGCCCCTTTTTCAGCAAGAGTGTTCTTTTTTTTTTTTTGCGGTTCGCAGGTCTTTCACTGCTGTGGCCTCTCCCGTTGCGGAGCACAGGCTCCGGACGCGCAGGCTCAGCGGCCATGGCTCACGGGCCCAGCCACTCCGCGGCATGTGGGATCTTCCCGGACCGGGGCACGAACCCGTGTCCCCTGCATCGGCAGGTGGACTTCTAACCACTGCGCCACCAGGGAAGCCCCGAAAAGGCCCCTTTTTCACATGCTAGCCTCTCTTGGAAGTCAACTCCAAACATACATATAATGATGATGTGCCTGAAAAAGCACTAACGACATGAAGATTTTCAATGGATTTAACTAAATGAAAGATCCAAAACGTTCACATTTAAGATTTGTTAATCCTTGTCCCTGGCCAACATTTTATGCTGATTTGAAATTGTTTAACTATTACAAAAATGATGCAATATTGTAATTACTCTATGGGTTTGGGTACATTTTTTTTTTGTAATCTTCTTTATGTAATGGAATGATTTTCCTTTCCAGGAGTATATAAATACCCAAAGAAAGGACAAGGTCAGGTTGACAGATTGTGGGATTTAGATTGGTACCTAAGCTATTTAAGGTTGACACTCCCTGTAATCTTGAATGTTGGTGTTACCGACCAGGGTTCTCGGGCTCCTTAATCAATAGAAATTGATAAGAGGCGAAATGAGGAATCCAGGCAAGGCTTTTCTGGGACTCATGCTGCAGCAGGAGGGAGTGAAAACAAGTAACAGGTGCCCTTGCTCACTCTCCAAGGTGGAGGTGAGCCATTAAAGGGGTGAAGGTAGGGGCAGATCAATGGGCTGGGCCGGAGGCGTGGCTTAGGTGTTCTGCCCATCCCCTTGGTGGTGCTGTGTGCAGGGATCCTGCACAGTATGCTACTGCTTTTGCTCCCAGCACCTCAGAAATGGCAGCTGGGTTTTGGCCTTTTTGTATCTTCTTGTTCATAATTTGCCCCATCTGCACATGCATGAAGTTATATATTTTTTAACATCTTTATTGGAGTATAATCGCTTTACAATGGTGTGTTAGTTTCTGCTGTATAACAAAGTGACTCAGCTATACATATACATATATCCCCATATCGCTTCCCTCTTGCGTCTCCCTCCCTCCCACCCTCCCTATCCCACCCCTCTAGGTGGTCACAAAGCACCGAGTTGATCTCCCTGTGCTATGCGGCTCCTTCCCACTAGCTATCTATTTTACATTTGGTAGTGTATATGTGTCCATATATATACTACCACTCTCTCACTTTGTCCCAGCTTATCCTTCCCCCTCCCCGTGTCCTCAAGTCCATCCTCTAGTAGGTCTGTGTCTTTATTCCCGTCTCATGCAGTTATTTTTAGTCCCTTATAGTTTCTTTGTATGCTGTTGCTGGTCCAGGTGCAGGCACTGCAATAAAATGTCCCAGGTTCCAGGTCCCAGCCTGTCTCACTTGTAACTGCTGTGGAGTAAGTCGATGTCCTTGGGCACCTTACAAAGCTCAGCTTGTGCACAAGTTGGGAAGAAGAAGGAGGCCTGGAGGATTATTCCCTTACCACCCCACTCAGTCCCTTCTCTATCTCCCCAAAGGTCCATCCATGCCATTCTATTTACATCAATAGCAAAGACACAAGAGTCATCTTCCACTCTTTCACTGCAAATGAAGAAGTGCTCTGACACCCAGAAGTGTGAATGACACTTAAATACTGATGTATTATACAATATACCAGGCTCTCAAAGTCTAGTCCACCTTCCAAATTACTGTTGATGGTTTGAATTGGGGTGGGGGGTGTCCTTCCCTGCTGGACTTTCGTAGATGCTGTTCTTTGGCTTGAGTGTTCCCCCTTTTGAAATACATGCAGTGGTTGCCACCTCTATTAAGATTCCTGCCATTGTTGCAAATTCCGGAAAGCGGCAAAGCATCAGAAATAAACCTTCATTAAAATTATTCCCTTCTTATATTAGATAGCTTATAATTAGACTAACCAGATTTCCAAAACAAGGATGGAGAGGAAGAGAGGGACAGAAGGAGGAGGGAGAGAGGGTGTTAGAAGGAAAGGATATGGGTAAAAAACAATACAAACAAGGACTACACTTCCTCCCCCAAAGGAGCTTTCTTGTCATCTTGGAAAGATTATATAAAACCTATACGTTATAATCAAAATAAATAAATAACTTAATTTAGTTAACACGAACACGTGCATCCTTCATGTGATTACTGAGGGTAATCGCCAGTCACTGCAGTAGGAACTGGAGATACAGAGGGAGAGCTGATCTTTAGTTGTAGGCTCACGGAGCAAAATGAAAGTACTCACTGTTTCTGCCCATGTCTGCACAAAGGGGACAAGTTATGGTCCCCAAAGAAACTGAAACAATATAGAATTTTTTTTTTTTTTTAATGAGAATGATATAACTAGTTGATCATCTTACTGGTTATTTCACTTAAACATATCTACCTCTTAAGGTTACAATTCTAAACTCAAAATCAGGAGGCCTGCCTACTACTGCCAACTTTGCCATTGATCTTGTAAGATCTTGCCATTTCTGTCCTGCATATTTTTGCTTTCTTATCAGGCCAAAAATCTGTATCTACTTTCTAATCTGTAATATAAAACTTAGAAATCTCTTTCAGTCCTTCCGGAGGAAGTCTGTGCTGAATCACAAAATGCTCTTTTATTTTAGAATGGATTTTGTGTGTGCCAATAGAGAATTAATAAAGGGTAGAGATTAATGCTCCCAAAATATTCAGGGAGTTGGTCTTGTCTAGTTATTTCACCATGCCTGAGCAGAATCATGATTAAGAGCTGACCAAGAGAAGAAAAAATAGAGAAGGAGCCTGGGTAGATGGGATATAGAATCAAGTTAGCAGGGTCACAGGGGACACTGACACTTCAAAAGGCTGAAAGGCTCTGAAATTTCATGAAGGATTGTCTTAGGTTTGGAAGATATGAAATTGTTAAATATTATCAGAGGAAGATGTGGAAAGGTAGACTAAGGCCCATCTAAATTACTCTGGACTTAACATGGCTCAAGATATTTTGAAAATCACATTAAATCTATCAGTTTAAACCTATTTCATGTAATGCTTGATACTAAACTAAGTACATGAAATTATGGGCATTCAGAAGATTTTTAAAGAATTTACTGGTTTTATTCTGGAGCAGTAATGGTTCAGTGAGGCATTGTAGGGCAAAGATTGGAAGAGGAAAGAAGCTAGAGAATATAGCCTGGGATTTGGGGGCCACTTTGCTCCTTGAAATGATTGCCAATTTCAATAACAGATAAGCCCTCATAGAGACTGAACCTCATCTTTGAATCATCATCATCCATATTGGATTTATATTATTTTCAGTTAGCAAATACCTCAAGCCTAGCTACTTGCTAGATGCAAGAGTAAATGATCCTTAGAGAAAGGTAATATCATTAAGAGCTTGAAATTACTTCTAAATTTCTTCATATATAATGTCCAGCACCCATTCAAAAATAACCAAGCCTAAAAGGAGACCATATGACCCAAAACCAAAATAAAAAACAGTTCATAGAAATAGACCTAGATTGATCTGGACAATGAACCTATCAGACATTTATTTTTAAATGTTATACTTTATATGTTTAAGGAATTAAAAGACAGGACTAAAAATTTTGGCAAAGGACTGTAGAAGAGAACCAAAAGGAAATTTTAAAACTGAAAACCACAATATCTGAAATGAAAACCAATAGATACATACAAAACATCTCTCCAGGTTTAACTGGGGAAAAACTTACAGACTGGTCCCAACATTTCAACATAATTATGGCTCCAATTGTGTTGAAAGCAATTCAGGAAAAATGTACATAAAGGTATATTTGGCTTTGGTTTTTCTATAGCTGAGTGAATAAATGATACACTCATTTCACTATATAATTCAACAAAAAAAAGTTAGGTATTTCAAGGTAGATACAGAAGTCACCTATTGTGACATGTATCTCTCACTAATGCATCATTCCAAGTCAATGAATAATTCACATTATTTTTATCCTACTTAACTCTGGTTTA
The DNA here is from genome assembly GCF_005190385.1 of Monodon monoceros. Taxonomy (NCBI): domain Eukaryota; kingdom Metazoa; phylum Chordata; class Mammalia; order Artiodactyla; family Monodontidae; genus Monodon; species Monodon monoceros. Next base: position 60,258,748 of record NW_021703771.1, read on the forward strand.
ATATAACTTTCCTTTCCCTGAGCCCAAAGCTTTGGAATCCTCAAAACCTGGATTTATTTCTTTCCTATTGGGCCAAATGCACCAAAGAAAATACTTGATTAGGATTTGGAAACCTGGGCTTTATGCTTATTTTTGCCACTATCCCTGACTGACATTTCCTTTCTTGGCTCTCATCTCTTTCTTTGTAACGTGAAAGATGGCACAGTCTCTTTCAGCTATAAAAGTCAAGATGACGATGGTAATAATAATACTACTAAAGGAATGGGACGTGTATGTTTTCAAAAAAAAAAAGAAAGAAAGAAAGGGAGCGGAAGAAGGAAAGCAAAGCAAAGGGATTTCAAGAATAAAGGGTAAAATATAGCCTTACCATGGAAGGAAGTTACAGTTCACTCAGATTAACTGCGGGGAAATAAAAACCCAGATACTGACCAATTTTTAATGTTTTCTAGAAGGAGAGAATACCATATTTTCACACTATGAGCTTCTTAAAAGTTGACCCTGGAAATTTCTGTGTGTAAAGACCTATACATAGTAATAATTGTTTCACTTTACATCTCTGTGGTGCTTTGACCTCACACATTCTCGGTACATTTCATCTTTTTTGATCTTCAAAGCAAACCTATTAAGTACAAATTGAAACCTACAAATGTATGAGGCTGACAAAAACCTTCTGCCCTTTTGTTCAGGACCTCAAGATTGTGTTTCACTTTGAGGATGGATGTCTGTTGAAGTTATACTCTCTCACTTATCTCTCTAGTGATCAAAATATTTAAGAATTTGTTATTGTCAGGAATGCATAATGGGGACAATATTTACCTTATTAGAGCCAACTGGATTACATTATAAACCAGCTGGATTATTCCATCTTGGATTAAATATTAGATCATAGCTCAAAATATTTCTTAGCATAGTGCTGATGTTCAAAAAAGTAGAAGGTTATTTTATATTGCCTGTTAATACTTGTTGTTTTATCTGCAATGCCTTGCTCAGGACCTTGCATATAGTAGGTGCTCAATAAATATTTATTGAAATAGACTCTTTTTTTAAACTTTTATTTTTATTTATTTTTTGGCTGCGTGGCATTCGGGATCTTAGTTCCCTGACCAGGGATGGAACCTACAACCCCTGCAGTGGCAGCATGGAGTCTTAACCACTGGACAACCAGGGAAGTCCCAAAATAGACTCTTGAATTAAACTGGCACACTGTGGACATTAAAACAAACCTCTTACTAGGTAAGTTGAAGACAAACCTTCAAAGAATCTGTAATTTAACCTCTAGATATTCCTAAATAAAGAAATTTGGACTCATTCATATTAGGTTTTGCTTAAATGTTTTTGTATAGATAAGGTCACTTCATAATGGTCCTCTGTTTCTAAACCTAATGTTTAACTACTGGCTCTCTGGTTACAAAGAGGAGAGAGGGAAGCCTTGATTTGCAACATTTACTAATTTCCGTGGCATAGAATCCTAGCATGGTCACTTGGAAGATAATGATGAGCGAAATTTTCACATATTGAGATGTAGTGGAGTCATTCTGGTTTATACCTGAGTTAACTTGAATTTTATGCTAAAATGGCATGTTTGTGGCCTATCAAACATACATTGTACAACTGCTTTAATTATCAGAGAAAAGGGCACATTGACCAGAAGTAAAGAATGTCCATGTTAAAAATAAAGATTAAATGCCTCTCTTCCTGGGATGCCAATGCTGGTACTCCTTGATGATAAGACTCCCTTCCCAGGTGCCAAGGCCATGCTGACTTGCTGTGTACAAGCTGATCTGTGTGTGTGTGTTTTACCTTGAAGAAATGTGTCCCTGACTTGTTTAATGTTCTTTGTTCTGACAAGATATAAAACTGTGCTGAAAACCCTGTTTCTCTGGAGCAGTTTCTCAGAGTGATCTGGCTTCTGGGCTAGTCCTCAGTTTGGCTCAGATAAAACTCTTTTCTATTCTTATTATTGATCGTTTATTGATTATTTTCACTGACAATGACCACCTGACGTTACTGAAAATGGAGTTGGATAAAGATGCACACAACCAGCTCTCATGACCTAGTGGGAGACAGCTCCAACCTTTCCCGCCTCCAGCTCTTCTCTGACCTGGAGGAGCTGAGGCCACAGGCCAGGACAGCAGCTGTGGTTCCTGCCAGGCTGCCAGGAGCTGGTACCGGGCTAAGGGCAGGAGAAGAAATAACACTATTGGTTTTTTTATTCTGTTTTGTTTTGTCCATGCCACGCAGCTTGTGGGGTCTCAGTTCCCCACCCAGGGATTCAGGGGTTGAACCCGGGCCATGGCAGTGAAAGCCCAGAATCCTAACCATTAGGCCACCAGGGAACTCCCAAAATAACTCTATTGTTTTTTAGGCAAGTCAACCTCCAATGTAACTGGTAAAATGTATTGATTACGTGTTAACAATGAAAATGCCTTAGGAAAGCTAATTCCAAGAAAAGCAGTAGATCATGGGGAAAGTATCAGCTTATAAAAGAGCTAAAACATTTAGAGACTGAAAACAAACAAGCAAACAAAAATGAACTGATTAACCCAAAAGTGGGCAAGTATATAGATGGATGCTTTCATTTAGTCAAAATAGAACCAAAAACTGGATTAATATTTTTAACTTATTTTTTGAAGTATAGTTGATTTACCACGTTATGTTAATTTCTGCTGTACAGCACATTGATTCAGTTATACATACATATACTTTCTTTTTTGTATTCTTTTCCATTATGGTTTATCACAGGATATTGAATATAGTTCCCTGTGCTATACAGTAGGACCTTGTTGTTTATCCAGGAAATTCTATATATAATAGTTTGCATCAGCTAATCCCAAAGTCCCAATACATCTGTCCTTCACCCTCTTCCCCCTTGGCAGCTACAAGTCTGTTCTCTATGTCTGCTTCTGTTTTGTAGGTAAGTTGATTTGTGTCATATTTTAGATTCTACATATAAGTGATGTCATATGGTATTTATCTTTCTCTTTCTGACTTACTTCACTTAGTATGATAATCTGTAGGTCCATCCATGTTACTGCAAATGGCAAAACTTGAATTTTATTTTATTTTTTTTTTGTGGTACGCAGGCCTCTCACTGTTGTGGCCTCTCCTGTTGTGGAGCACAGGCTCCGGACATGCAGGCTCAGCAGCCACGGCTCACAGGCCCAGCTGCTCCGCGGCATGTGGGATCTTCCAGGACTGGGGCACAAACCCGTGTTCCTTTCATCGGCAGGGGGACTCTCAACCACTGCGCCACCAGGGAAGCCCAAAACTTGAATTTTTAATCCAAGGCTTCAGTATTGACTGGGTGCCTCCTGTGTTCAAGACATTCAGCTAGGTTCTTGCAGCATAGGTTTTATTTTCATATGACCTGATTGTAATGTTTTTTTCTTTTTCCTAATATAAACCACTTCTGCTAGGAGTCTCACTAGAGAAGGCGAGACAGTTCCCTGGACCAGTGCAGGGGTGACTGCACCTCATTGGCCCCTGGCCACCAGGTAATTTATGCTATTTTTTTTTTAAATGAAGGCTCTCTATTAAAAGAGATTTATTATATTAAGAGTAGCCCCCGCTCGCCACAACTAGAGAAAGCCTGTGTGCAGCAACGAACTCAACGCAGCCATAAATAAATAAATTTGAAAAAAAAAAAAAAAAGCATTCTCCCCATCTTCCTCCTAAATGCTATCATTATCAGGGGAAAAAAATGAAATGGAATTCTTTCCCATTACATGCATTTGATAAGTGCTGCACAGAATCAGAAACACCTGCTGTAAGTTCGATTGCTTTTCTTCTGTTATCAATCCCTGTAGTTCACTGCAAAAAGCCAAAAGCCAAAGAAAATTCAGAGAAATTCTGCTTAAACTACATTTAGCAAAAAAAAAAAAGAAAAAAAAGATGATTTTGAAGATCAACCAGTGATGGGATCCATTCGTCCTTATGGTCCCTTCCAGTTTTTATAGTCCGTGGAAAGTTGATGTTTTCAAGACAACGCTATCCTTTATCCCTGCCCAATCACTGCTGACAGTTACTAAAATTGGTGAAAAAGTAACTCTTGAAGGGTTTAGAGACTATGCATTCTTTTTTTTTTTTTTTTTTGCCGTACGCGGGCCTCTCACTGTTGTGTCCTCTCCTGTTGCAGAGCACAGGCTCCGGATGCGCAGGCTCAGCGTCCATGGCCCATGGGCCCAGCTGCTCCGCGGCATGTGTGATCTTCCCGGACCGGGGCACGAACCCGTGTCCCCTGCGTCGGCAGGCGGACTCTCAACCACTGCGCCACCAGGGAAGCCCGAGACTATGCATTCTTAAACCTCTTTTATTTCATGAAATATGAGAAGGCCCTGTAAAAAATTAGATTTTGGAGTGGATACGACAATCTTCTAAATATGAAAAAAAAAATGCCAGCATACATATGACTTTGTGGACTTGGAAGAGAAACTAAAGGAAAATAAATGACACTGTAAAAGGACCTGTCCCTTGAAATCCCGGCTGACATTAAATTCATGGCCACACAGAGGGGTTTAGATGTGCTCATCTGAGTTAGTGAGGCTTAATGGATTAAAAGTGGCTAAAAGCTCAGGAAATCTGCTTTTAGCTACAATTATGAAATCGTTATATATAGAGATAATTATTTAAGTGTTATTCTTCAAGTGAATAAACTTGCAAGCTCTAAAACCATCACCTTCTCATGAAACAAACCTATGATCATGTGCATTTTTATTTTAAAATTAGTTTTACCCAATACAACTAAAATCTGGGCAATGTCTTCCTGACCAAAAAACCACCTAAGAATATCTATTAGGAATATGCTAGGCTACAAATAATAGAAAATGTGACTTATATCCAAGAGGGGTTATTTTTTCCACGATATAGAGTAGCCAGCGGTGTGGAGTCCAGCCTCTCGTGACTCTCCGGCCTTTCCTTCACATTGGAGAAGGACTGCGGCGTCACACATCACACCTATTGTGTCTTTCCAGGCAGGAACGAGAGGGGAGAAGGCTGGAGCTGGCTGTGTCTGCCTCTTTGCATCGAGATAAGCAAGTGCTTCTCACTCAGGTACCTAGCAGATTTCGGTTAACTTTCTGGCCAGAGCTAGGTCACATGGCCACCTTTAACTAGAAGGGACTTGTGGAATAGATGAGGCTTAAATTTCAAGCTACATTGCTAGGACTTTTGGCTTTCTATTCTTTTACAATCACTCTTCCTCCACAGCTCAGAAGGCGTTCTCTCTCTACTTTGCCAAACTCAAAATCTTATCATTCCTACAATGGTCGGCTGAATAATTAACTCTGTAATGAAGTCTGCTCAGATTATTTCCACCGAATGAATTCCTTGTGTTCTAAGCATTTGTATACACATTTTATACCACCACAGCACATACTTGTGATTCTATTGTTCTATCACAGGCTTATTTTTTTCTTAGTTGCTTTCCTGTGCTTTTCGAGAGCGAGCGATTCTTGCAAGCCCTTCTGTGCCTAGGACACGGCTGTACCTAGTAATGCTTTCTAAGCTGAACTGAGGGAAATACAGGCTGTGCAACTATTTTTCTCCGCTACACAGGGTAACACGCGCAGTGCTCTTCAGGCAGCAAAAATCCTCAATGTTTTTGGTGCTTTGTGTATGCAGTGAACTCTTTCTGACACTCTGGAAGCTTACTGTTAATACAAATCACAAGGACCACAAATACAAATCGTAATGGTAGACCTGTAAATTTCAGTTATCCCTAGTGAAAGATTAGATTTGAGTGGTTTGTACAGCATCCAAGAGATTTTCCCAAGGAACCTTATGATTAGAATGAGGCTACAACATTCCATCTCTTAGAAGAGTTGCCAGGAAAGGAACAGGCTGGATGCATGAATTACCACTGACAAGTATGAACCCGAGAGTCAGTGGCCTGGAACTTCACTGGTGGATGCTAAAAATGCAGGCACTAGACAAACCCATAGCAGGCAGTGACATGTGGGTTAGTTTATGAGGGGAAAAAAAATCAACAAACTACTTATTATGTACATTTCCTCTCCTTCCCACTCCTCAGCCTTCTGCTTCAAGTTATTTTTGTACTCATCTCACACTTTCTGTATTTTTTCAGACATGCATTAACAAATTAGAGAGACAATTTTTACTGGCACTTGCAATTTTCTCCTGATGGATATATCCCTGGAATGTATGAGTGAAACACATTAGTTTGAAAACAATTGCAAGTGGCGGAATGATGATTCAGGAATTATGGGGTCAGAAATGAAGAAAACAAGAAAGGAACAGGGAGAGAGCATTGAAAAACCTATAGGGAAAAAGCCATGATGACACACATGGAAAGTAAGAAATGCAAATTGTAACTGTCTACTTGAAAAGTCAAAAATACAGCCTGCCTCTTTTTTCATGGCATAATTTATCAGTGTAGCACATTTCTGAGCACACATTCTGTGCTTCAAATTGTGGCTATGTCTACAAACAAAATAAATTTGAGGGGGGAAAACTACCAAAAATAACACTGGGTTATCATTTTTAAATGACCTGATGTTAAATAGCCCACGTGACTAAATTTTTCATTTTCAACTAGTTGGGGTATGGTCAAGTCAGCTGTCTACAAGGATAAAAAATATGATGCATATCTTATTAACCAATATTATGATTTGTATATTTCCCCATTCTTTTTTTTTTTTTTTTTTTTTTTTTTTTATTACGTGGGCCTCTCACTGTTGCAGGCTCTCCCGTTGCGGAGCACAGGCTCCGGACGCGCAGGCCCAGCGGCCATGGCTCACGGGCCCAGCCGCTCCGCGGCATGTGGGATCTTCCAGGACCGGGGCACGAACCCGTGTCCCCTGCATCGGCAGGCGGACTCTCAACCACTGCGCCACCAGGGAAGCCCTATTTCCCCATTCTTGATCCTTACTCAGAAGGGGTGAAGGATCCTTTTGGGAAAAAAGCGTTCACCCACACTTACTACCTTGCTATGCTCATCTTCCAAGATTGTGGTCTTCATGGCCCCATGGTTCCAAGAGGAGAGTCATAAAGAGCCAGAGCAGAGCACATTACCATGTTTCTGCTTTGAAGCTTTTAGATGTTACTAGGTTTTGGTACATTTTAGAAGGAAGGATTCTTAAGTACACATTTTGTTTTAGAGAAGTCCTTCATAGTCCTTCAAGCCGGGAGAAGCACCACAGTTAATTTGATCTGCTGGTTATATGACTTTGTGTGTGTACTAAAAACTACTGAATTTTACACTTTAAAATGGTGAATTTTATGGCATGTGAATTATATCTCCATAAAACATAATAAAAGATATACTTTTGGCATCAAATGTCTTTTAACCTGCAAGTCACATTACCGCATAGATGACTTTGAGATGTAGCTCCCAAATACTGCACAAGAAGAATAGGCCCACGCAGGTTCTAGAAGCAGGCTGGGACATTTAGAAAGAAAGTTTCGGGTTCAAGGTATCCAAAGCATGGACTAGAAAAAAGTATATTGGCTCCAGGTGGGCATGTCCCCTTGGCTTCACGGCCTGCTTTCCTCTTAAACGAAAGCATGGGCCTTGTCTGCCTGGGTCTAAGGGTGGAAGTGCTTGGAGATCCCATCCCTCCCAATCTTCTGGACATACCCAGCCACATAGATACATGCATCTTACCTCTGTTAGGAAGCTGAGCTCAGTTGTCAACCACTTCTTACCTAACACCCTTTTCTCCATAACACAGGACACACAAGCATGCAAATAAGTAAGAAGATCCTGGCTCATTCTTTTGTTAGAGTAAGCGAAGAAGTCCATGTGACTTGAAGTAAACTAGGCCAAGGTCTAGGTCTTAAAAAGACCTCCTTAAACAAGCACACTCCTTCTTCCGCATGTAATGACTAAGTTCTTGTTCTCTTTCATAGGGACACTCAACAGGACTTAGGGGTTTAATGGAGTTCTCTCACTTTATTGAGCAGCTAAAGTGGTTTTGAACTCTATGGGGTAACTTAGAAATTGTTGTGAAATGTAATTGATTTTTATAAGCATGCACATATTTTGCACTAATAAGCATTTGCATTGCAATTTGTTTGTGCAGGTGTGACCTTAACTTTCCAGAATGCTAGCAAAAAAACTGATCGCATGCTTTCAAAAAAGCACAGTTTTTACTTTTTAAAAATGAACTCCTGGAAAGGAGGACAATAGAAAGTGCTGGAAAGATCATTTCTAGGAAGAATGAACTCAATTCATTTTTATGATTGTGTTTTTGTCCTCCTGACCTTGTTTAGCAAAAGCCTAAGAACTTGTCTGTTAGACTCCCAATACTTTCTCTAATTAGTCCTGGATATATGTTTTTAGAGAGAGAGAGAGAGGTTGAGAGAGAGAAAGAGTATTTAGAATGATTGTTTGTACGGCATGTAATTAAGCAAGGCTGATTCTAGCCTATAATCACTAGAGACTCCCTTCAGAGAAAATACTCTTCTTATTTAACCGTGATTTGCTCTAAAGTGTGATGCTTACAAGGGAAACACCCTTCCTGGATAGATTAGCTTTCTCAGACAGGCGAGAAATACTCATCAAGGGAGGATCCTCTTCCAGTGAGTCCTCCCTTTTTATTTATTAGTATGTGTCCCTTGGCTCCTCCCACCCCTATAAGTTCTCATCAGGACCAACTCCCTAATTTCCAAGGTCCAGGACAAAAACCCCACAGGGTTTCTTGTTCAAAAAGCCTGAAAAAAAGCTTTCCTTCCTTTTCCTGTCTCTTTCTTGACCTGTCATAGTGTTTTCTCTTTGCTGTGTAACATTGTGCCCCCTGGAGCATGGGGATACTTACAAGGTGAGTGCAGACCCTCCCAGGTGTCCTGAGCCCTGCCCTGCAGCATGGTGCATGGGGCATACACAGCCGACTTCGGACCTCCCTGCACCTTCATCCAGGCACCTGTCTGCCTCATTGGCTGTGGTCCCTGAATGGGGTTGGAGGAGGAGGAGGCCGATAACCTGTGAGGGTGAGCAGGCAATAGGGGGAGATGAACAAGTTCGTCCCCACCCCCTATGCTCCATTGTCCCTCTGGACTTCATTTTGGAAAACATTAATTCAAAGATCAAATTTTTAAGAATTTCAAGAGGTGGGCTTCCCTGTTGGCACAGTGGTTGGGGGTCCGCCTGCCAATGCAGGGGACGTGAGTTCGAGCCCTGGTAGGGGAAGATCCCACATGCCACGGAGCAACTAAGCCCGTGCACCACAACTACTGAGTCTGTGCTCTAGGACCCGCGAGCCACAACTCCTGAGACCACGTGCCACAACTACTGAAGCCCACGTGCCTAGAGCCTGTGCTCTGCAACAAGAGAAGCCACCCAATGAGAAGCCTGCGCACCGCAAGGCAGAGTAGCCCCCGCTTGCCGCAACTAGAGAAAAGCCCGTGCGTAGCAACAAAGACCCAAGGCAGCCAATAAAATAAATTAATTAATTTATTAAAAAAAAAAAAAAAAGAGACTTTCAAAAGGTGACCACAGAGCATTCAGTTCCAAGCGTGTGGCCCCTTCTGAGCCTGGGGCTGCACTGGTAGTCCTCACTCTTTACCTCCTTGATATTTTCTCTGGTGCCCAGCTTGGTGGTGGGCCTGGGATAGACAGTTAATACACACTTGCTGAAAGCAGTTCTTTAACTGCCAGTGGCTCTGATCAGTTGGGGGTAGAGCAGCATTTTCCATGAGACTGTCTTCTGCAGGCACTCCTATCACTTATCTGCCAGTGCCCACCATAGGGGACATCAGGGGTCTGGCAAAGACATTCAGCTGTAATTTACGCCATTGCTCTGACTTCAGAAAGTATATCACCTACATCACCCCTGAAAGATGGGCTACCCTCCTATTACAAAAAAAAAATAAATTCCATGAAGGCTCTGCAACTTCTGTGCCAGGTTAGCATCCTTTGGTTTCCTTTCTTTCTGTCCTTAGTCATCATCAAGGCCACACAGAGTCAGCAGTATTCCCAGCCACCTGCATTGCCTAGTGGATGGCAGACTGCAGCTTACCCGCTGGGCACAGCTGGGGGACGGGAGAAGGGCAGGGGATGGTTTCCAACCTAATTCTGAATTTATCTTTGCTCCCACTCCTCAATCAGACTTAAATGCCTTCCCTTTTGAGACACAAGTGTATTTGCTTTGTTCCTCCGTGTCTTGATTTTATTACTTTTTTCTCTATTTCTTGTTCATATGTATCTACATCAGAGTTTTCGATCCTCAGGTATAAATATGAAGTCCTCACTACATAGATCAATCACACACACTAATATGTGGCTTTTGAAATAACATCCCTTTTCTCATTGAAATTATACACATTACCGAAAATGTAGAAAATTTGGAACAAGAAGAAAATAACCAGCACCAGAATTGCCATCTTACCATCCAGAGATAATTACTTAGCATTTTAGCACTTGTATTTTTGGTCATCTTTATACATACATGGTGCCTATGTTATTGAGTTACTGTAAATATTTGCTTCGTAATATGTTTTTATCCACATAATAATATACCACGAATACTTGCCATGTTATTAATTATTAATCTGAAACAAGATGTTCAAATTTCTGTGTGCACGTGGAAAGGAAAAATTATAAGGTCTCTCGCTCACAGATTCTAACTCATAAATCTGAGATAAAGACTAGAGATCTGCATTTTGAAAAGCCTCCCAGGTGATTCTGGTGTAGATGATTCTCAACACTTGCTCTGACAAATACAATATATGACATGATTTTTAATTGCTACACTGTGTTCCATCGCACAGATGTGCCATAATTTATTAAACCCATATCATATGTTTACTTAAGTCTAGTTTCCAAATTTTTACTTACATGATCAGTTCCTCAATGAATAACCTACTACACAAAATCTTTTTGAACATCTCTGATTATTTCCTGAGGAAATTCTGCAAAGTGGAATTATTGGATCAAAAGAAATGCAAACCTGAGCAAAGTAGATGGTATTTCAGGCAGAAAAGCAACTCTGTAAGCTGTAAAGTACTTGACTAATACGAAGTATATAACAGTTGCCATTTTTGGAGAGACTTTCATATGCCAGGATAATGGTTCTCAAAATTTATTGTGCTAATCAGAATTACCTGGAGGGCTTGTTAAAAACTTGTTGCTGCTCTCTCCTTTCTGTTTCTTTCTGATTCATTAGGTCTAGGGTGGGGCTTGGAATCTGCATTTCTAACAAGTTCCCAGGTGATACTGATGTTGGTCTGGGGACCACACTTTGAGAACCACTGCACCAAACACAATCCTGGGTGTTTTACATAAGTCATATAAATTTCACAGCATTTCTTTACAGTTGAAGACTGAGACTCAGAGAGAATCTGAGGTCATGAGGCTAATGATGGCAGAAATGGAGTTTGATTTCAAGTTTGATTATTCAAAGGCTGATGCTTTTCCCACAGGCAGCCTGTTTTTTGTTTTGTTTTGTTTTGTTTTTGCGGTACGTGGGCCTCTCAGTGTCGTGGCCTCTCCCGTTGCGGAGCACAGGCTCCGGACGCGCAGGCTCAGCAGCCATGGCTCACGGGCCCAGCCGCTCCGTGGCATGTGGGATCTTCCCGGACCGGGACACGAACCCGTGTCCCCTGCATCGGCAGGCGGACTCTCAACCACTGTGCCACCAGGGAAGCCCGGGGCAGCCTGTTTTCTCACTTCATTTAATTGCCCACAAATAAAATATTTAGAATGTCTACATAACAAGCCCCAAATTCTCCATGTAAACTACTCCCCTTCCAGTCTATTAGGGGTACCCTAAGGAAGAGAGAGGTTAGGAAGTGTTTGGCTGAGAATTTTTTCAGGGGAAACTAGTTCAATGAGTTATGTTCCACCATTCACGTTAATTTGCAGTGTTGCTTCCCCACCCTCCAGTGGCTTCACTGACATGTGGACATCAAGAGAATCGTTTCTCATCAGTTACTGTAACTGTGGAATAGTCCTTCCTTGGAAGAGAGCTCTATCCTCTCCAAAACCCACTTTCAGGCTCCTCCATTACAATAGCCTAAATTACAACCCATTTGTTCAGGAAACTCAGTAAATAAATCGTGTCAGTGCAAAAAACAAAGAACTCTAGTCAAACTGGTTGGCTAATGATACCCAGTAGAGCAAACACCCAGTAGACTGGCAAAACATGAAGTCAGGTTGGCTTCTACCAGATAGTTTAAGAGAGGTGAACATTTCCTAACCCACACCCAGAATCACAAGGTGAATCATCCACATTTCACAACTAAACACATTCTTAAGACCTAATTATGCAATTTTTTACCTGTTTGTTATCTTGGGCTCTTGTTACCCTGCTGCCTTTTGGTGTGTTAATGACTGTGTGTGTAGCTCATTGTTATTATTTTTGCTTGTTGTTCCATCATCATTTATTCATCCTGGGAGCTGAGGACTTTGCTAGACAGTCTGCAAGGAGGAATGGAGTATTGTCTGTTTAAAACACACTTTGTGTGGCTTCTAGCATAGCTTCACTGAATGTCGGTACCTGAGAACAATTAGATATAAATACCTGTACTGTTCAAATACATAATGCAAATGAATTACTTCCATCCATGTTAAAAATAAATTCAGTCCGGGATGCTTTATCATGAAAGACAAGTCAATACATTCCAATAAACATTTTGTCCAGAGGTTATAAGGAGCCTGTACAGACTCTGGCTTTATCATTTTCAATAAATCCCTAACTGGGTAAGGAAAGGTCTTGGGCAAAGAACACTTGGGAAGTCTGTTTGTGGAAGAGTATGTTCATAACCTGAGTTTCTCTAGGTGTCAGAACTAGTATCGATAGTTGACTGTTTCGGTGGCAGCAGGATTATAGCAATTAGAATTGTCTGACAAAGGAAGGAATGTCCAATGACGCAGAGGCCTCAACAACTAAAAGAATTAACATTCAGACTGGATTGTAGTCTGTCAGGAATGCTGCTGAAGGCATGTCTATGTTAGGTTAGACATGTGATTAGCTGACTCTTGTGACGGGGCTTCCCTGGTGGCGCAGTGGTTGAGAGTCCGCTTGCCGATGCAGGGGACACGGGTTCGTGCCCCGGTCCGCAAATATCCCACATGCCTTGGAGCGGCTGGGCCCGTGAGCCATGGCCGCTGGGCCTGCGCGCCCGGAGCCTGTGCTCCGCAACGGGAGACGCCACAACAGTGAGAGGCCCGCGTACCGCAAAAAAAAAAAAAAAAAAAAAGATCTTGTGACACACACACACTCTAGAGAGTGTACTTAAAGAAAAAATGCAAGGGACTGCATGAGGGGGAAGAGAGACCAGAATCACACCTGCCTGTCTTTTCCAAAGGAGTATCTGGGTGAGAGATGAGAGAGGGGATTAGGGTGTGGCAGGAATGTGTATTTGGTAAAAGCACAGCGTCCTCTTTTTTTTTTTTAAACAAACAATACATTCAGTATTTGTCCTGCATTTAGTGTCTTTCGCTGTAGAGCATTCTCCAAATCCAGTAATTCAAGAATTATGTGTTTGTGGAACTATCTGAAACATTAGTGTGTAGCCAAACCTTATTAAATGAAATCCACTTAGCCAGGATCACTTTGAAAATTCTATTTTTAGAAAACATGAGGCAATGACCTAAAACAAACCCCTATTGATGATTCAGTATAAAAAAAGGGTATTTTCAGGATGGAGCACAGTCTCAACATAAATTCAGCTGAACATATTTTTAGACAATGATCACTGATATGTGTAATAGCTGCACAAGAAATTCTTCCATGAAAAGAAGATTCCATTATGAGTCTACTCAGAAGAGAAGGTATACTAACGTATTTCAGAAATATTTTCAGTAATAAAGATGAAAACAAAAGACATTTTCTGTTCATCACTGATGTAGCCAGAAAGTTTAACTAGCCAGTGTATTCCAGTTACTTATTGTATATGGAAAACTTCACCTATAAATTAATAACTAGGCCATGAATACCAAGTACTGATGTCAAAATTCATTTTATATAAATCAGAAAATATAGCCCTAAAATTTCCAGATACTAGTGTTAAATAATTTTTTTTTTTTTATGTTTTTAAGCTTCACATTGCACTATATATGAACAAGAAGTGAGTCACATTTCTTTGGGAATGTCACAGTTATATTTCCAAGAGTCAAACTCATTTGAATTAGGGAGGCTGTGAAGAGTAATGTATCAACAGAGGGCTTCCTGTGTCTGGAATTAGAATTTCTGGGCTCCCTCTACAATCATTGCTTGCCAGCTGCAGGCCCTGGGGCAAATCATTTCGTTCAGTGTTCTCTGTAAAATGGGATGGAAAAGCAGCAAGGTTGTAGAAGTCTGAAGATGCAGGGAGATAAACGTGCAGCGCGCTTTTCACAGAGCCTGGCACCGGGCAGGCACCAAAGAAATGTTAGCTAAGATGATTACATTTCCATTCAATACTTGATATTATGAAGTTCTGGGTTTTTTTTTTTTAATTGTGGTGAAATATATGTAACATAAAATTTACCATTTTAACCATCTCTATGTGTTCAATTCTGCGTTCTTTTTATTTAGAGGGAAGCTATGATCATTTATAGCAAATGTCTGCATATTAACACTGTGCAATTTGCTTTAGCCATAAATATTGAAAAAGGAATCAAGACAAATAAAAGCATTTGGTATGAAGAGCAAAACAATACAAAGTTCTCTACAGCTTTATAATTTAAAAATGAAGTGTAGGAAGACATAAAATAGCTTCTTCAAAAGGCTCAACAATATTTCAAACACAGAATTTATTGAAGACGCTCACTTTCAGTAACTGTAAAAGTAGAAAATTGAAACGATAAACATATAAAATGAACGGCAAAAGTCTCCCTCGCCCGTTACAGTTTCCCTTCCCCTCCTCCCAGGTTTGGACATCCTCCTAGAAGTGTTTTATGTATCTACAAGCATATAAATCTGTGTATATATTTTTTCAAATAGAATCATAGTATAGCCACTATTTTCCATCTAGATATTTTAAACTTTAAAGTGTATCTTAAAGATCTTTTAAGTAATTTACTTACAAATTCTATTATGTAGATATGACGAAACTTACTGATAAGGTTTCTAACTGACAACATTAGATTTCTAGTTTTTTTCCCTCTTATGGAAAAAAAAAACTGGAATAAATGCCTTTGCACATAGATACATATTTTTGTAAACAAAGAAGGGCTAAATTCCTAGCAGTGAAGAACTAGCAGATCATTTTAAAGATACTTGAAAAACAAAGTTAAGATAAACATTTAATGAGATTATTTGGGGAAGATTGTTATACTGTGGATCTCCAGGGTCCTTACTTGACATCTTGTCTTCTTAGAGATTAAATGGCAGTATACAGTTTCATAGCAATGAGTTTAAGGCATTGGAATTCCATCACTTACCAGTTAGACAAGGTACTTAAGTTCTCTGCACCTAGTCTTGCCTAAATGGGACTATTATGAAAGTCAAATGAGATGTTGTAAGTAAGCATTTTGCACAGTAGTATTTAGCATTAGTAACCTCTCAATAAATAAAATGAATAGTTAATAATTATCTGGTGATAATGACTACTCTTAAGGAGCGCCAGACCAGGGTCTCCCAAATTTCCAATTTTTAAACATTGATGTAAGCAATTTTAATTATCCATTTATCATTTACATGGTGTATATTCCCTCCTATGCCTGAAGACTATTATTAATTCTTCTCTGGAAATGTTTTATTCCCAAGTGTCAAACATCTTGTGTTTTTTTTGTTTTATTTCTGTCATGGAACTATTTCTCAAACAGTGATGTAGTTTTCACCACCCTGCTTCAGGCCTTTATCCGGTCTGGGACAAGGCTGGCCGCACATTCCACAAGAAACCTGGTCTGGAACTGGAAGTCGAGAAAAAAAAAAAAATCATGTCCCTTTTAAGAATATGTTCACGGAGCATTTAGTAATGAGCAAAGAAATGATGGCAAGAATATCTTGGGGTTTGCTGGTGGTCAAGCCCTGGTGACTCGCTTTTCAGGGGCGGGGGTAGAGCTGATGCCCTCAGATTCTCCAGCTAGAACCAGCACCTGCAGCCAGGCTCCTCGGCGGTCTGGGACCCGGCTCTGCCCATCAGGTGGTCCTTATCTGCAGAGGGAAGTGAGAAGCAGAAGCGTATGGAATAACGTATTTATTTATAGTTTTTTCTGGTGAGTGACAGCTGGGGCTTCTGGCAGCAGAGGCGGAGCTTCCGGTACCCGGTGTCAACGTGGACTTGGGTCTTCTGGGATACAGAACTTGTCTGGAGCAGCGTGTGGTACGGCCAGGCCTGGCACTCAGGCTCTCCTGCAACTGCTCTGAATGCTGCTCAATCCCTTTGCTGCTTAAACAGGCCGTATGAGTTTTGTTATTTATAACTGGGTGCCTAAAATCCCCCTGTCCCCAAGCCCCACATCCCTCCCATTTCCTCAACTCACTGTGTGGCAACTCGGTCTTGCCAGTCACTCAGGCCCCAAATCTTGGCATCCACCTTGACTTCGCTCTTTCTCTTCGTTTCTCTCAGCAGCCATATAATTGGTCTTTCTACATATGCTCTGTGCCTCTGTGGCTTACTAGTAACACAGCTACTAGAAAGATCTTTCGAAAAGTAAGTCAAATTATGCCACTCTCCTTAGAATCTTTTCACGGTCCTCACTTCACTGAGTAAAGTCAATTCTGTGGTGGCCTAGGAGGGATGGTCCTGCTCCCTTGGTATCCTTCCAACCTTATCAAGTAGACCTTCCATTCTTCACTCATTGCTCTCCGCACACACTGACCCCAGGACTACACTATCCCAAATGACCCAACACCTGCTAAGCGGATGCCACCACACTGCCCCATTGCTGGTCTCAGAACACACCTGCACAGGTCTAACTCAGGGCTTTCTCATTGGTTCTTCTTCAGCCTGGAGCCTCTCCTCCTGCCAAGATACAACCCTGAAACTACCCCCCCCCACCATTTCCACATTGCATAACCTCTTTTTTTTTTTTTTTTCATAACCTCTTACTTCTTCACATTCTCTTCCCTTCTTCCCTAATCTCCCTTGGTGTAACTGTCTCCTCCATCCCTTTTTACTCAGCTCCTGATCTCTCTTACTCTCTATTTTTTTCTACAGCATTTCTTACCCTCCCAAATATACTTGCTTATTTCTCTATCACCCATCTCTCTTCCCATTAGAAAATAAACTCCATGAAGGCAGGAACTTTGGCTCCTGCTATATCCTCAGGGATATTGCTTTGCTCATAGTAAGTACTCCAAAAATATTTGTTGCATAATTGAATGAATGAATGAATCAATGAATGTGGATGTGCTTGGCATTCTCTACTCTGAGAGTTTATAAGAAGGTTATTACCAGCCACTTAAGTAACTATTGTAAGGGCAGCAACCTTAATGGGAATCAGTCAGAAGCCTTGAAAGAAATGACTGATTTTATCTACATTTTTCATTTTAATGAGAGTGAAAAGTGTCCTATAAGATGTACTAAGGTCTCTCTGAAGGCTTTTGTAAGCTTAGTCAGAGACACCTATGGTATGATTTAAGGGACATATCATGGGATCACCTGCCCAAATCAATTATTTTCTCTTGTCTACCAGAGTGCCTAAAATTCTCAATATTTCATTATTTTATTTATTCTGTAAATATGGCAGAAGTTAGGATATAGCAGTCCACAAGTCAAAGTCCCACACTTGTGGAGTTCACAGTTTATTTGGGGACAGACTATAAAGACAGAAGTACAGACACGGCCAGTGTCAGGTGCTAATAAATGCCAAGAGGAAAATTAGAACAGGTGAGGGAGAGAGAGTGGGGTGAAGGAGTGTATGGGGCTTTTTAGATAAGGTCGTTGGGGAAGTCAGTGTTAGGAGGGGACACTTAAGTAGAGACCTGAATGAGGTATGGGAGGAAGCATGCAGTGTGCAAATCCCTCTTAGAGACATCTCAGTGAGAGGAGAGTGACAGTGACTCCTGGCTGTCTGGGAGAGGTAGCCTAGGCATCTGCCATAGTCTTGTGTTTTAGCCTAAATTCCATGCACAATGTTTTATTCTACAACACAATGTATGTACTTTATTTTTGAAAATAATTTGTCATAGCCTTGAATAAGTGGTGCTAGCCCGAAGTTCTCTCTACACATATCTCAACGTTGTGAGGATGCATTCTTTGGTGCTAGTCATTAGTCAACATGACAGTTGTCTATGGGAAGAAGCAGGAACTTGTACCAGAGTCAATAATTAGAGGCTCCATATATTTAAAATTGTCACTGTTAGACAGAAAAAAATGAAATGTGGAAGTGAGGGAGTATGTAGCTAGAATTTTTATTTCTGCTTGCCTCCCAATTTTTCAAGCACTAGAATTTTGGTTATAGCATTCTAGTTTGATGGAAAGAACCCTGGTTTTAGTTATGTTCCCTCAAAGTTACATTTGAGTCATTCTTCAGGATGTTTGCATTGTTCTCCTGCCAACATTTGGCTGAATGGATGAATTTTATACTTTCTCTCCAGCTGCTTTGTTCAAAAAATTGTGTAGAAGGTACAACTGTCAAATACCTTGTTGGGATTTTTTTATCCAATAACCATGTGACTTTTAACAAGCCCTGTAGTCGCTCTGTATTTCGCATATGCCACCTGGAAATAAGGATAATATCTGATGTGTATCTTCTCCTAGAAATAATCTGAAAGCATCGTTTATGCTCTCAGAGGGAAAATGACTCATTGCATCTAAAACCTTATTAATAAATCCTGTCATCTGAACATAATTTGTATGTCTCTATATGCTTTAGTGGATAACCTAAGATTATGGGGAAATGGGGAATGTGTTCAACTTCTGGGAAAGGATTCTTGTGAGAGGAAGTGCACCCTTCATTTGGTCTTCTTCTTATCTGCTGAATGTAGTCAGTGTGGGTGGGGCCATATGGTACCATGGGGTGATGTACTAAAGAAGAGATCAGCATGACTGAAGGACCCTGGGTGCCAGACGTTGGGCATCTTGCCATGCCTTCCCCCGACCGCCTCCCTCAGGTCATCTTTCACATAAGAGAGAAATCGATTGTCTTCTCATGTAAGCCACAACTGGGACTTCCCTGTCGGTCCAGTGGTTAAGACCCCATGCTCCCAATGCAGGGGGCACGGGTTCGATCCCTGGTCGGGGAACTAAGATCCCGCGTGCCATACAGCTCAGCCTAAAAAGCCACAATGATTTTTCTGCTGTATAGTCAGACCTAACCCTGAGTAGTGCACATCTGTGATTTGAAAACTTTTTTAGTGCTTACAAAGCTACTGTATATGTGTTATTTCATTTCACTTCAATAATCCCGTGAAGTACAAGGAACAAGAATTGTCATTTCCGTTTTGTCAGAAACCTACCTTTTTGGAAGTTAAGTGACCTGCACAGAGTCATATGACTAGTAAACAGAGAATCTGGATAAAGGAAGTTCGATATCTCTGTACAACAAATCACATACGTGCAGATGTGCAGACAGAAATAGAGCACACAGTCTTGGAGGAAGACAGACCTGGCTTCAGATTTTCTATCTCTTATCACCTTAGGCAAAGTATCTATCTACATTTTTCTGACCCTCTTTTCATTACCTGCAAGGTGTGCAAACAATGCCTCCAGGGATTGAAAATTCCACGTGCGATGAGGTTTGTGAAGCTCCTGGTCCAGGGTGTGATATACAGTAGATGCTTAGTAAATAGAGCTCTTACTATAGGCAGATGCTTATCAGCATGAAGATATTCAGATATGGGAACAAAGGAATGGAGTGGGGAGGCCAGAGTCTGCTTCATCTTGCAATCCCAGGATTCTGTAAAGAATTTGAAATATTTGATTTCTTTCTGGTTCAAAAGACCAGATTAGTTAGTGGGGCTCGGGATGATTACATTCTTGTGTCCTCTGAATACTTTAAAGGTGTTTCCCCATCTCTCTATCTGGAGGGAAATGTCACAGGAAAAGTGTCTTTTGCTTTCAAGCTCCTTACAAGGCTCAAGAAGAGGAAAAACGCCCATTCTCAGCAATTAAAAAATTTCCCTTAAAGAAGTAGGAGTGGGAATTCCTAGAGTAGCATGTTGAATTTTGTTTCCCAAATACTATTTGAATGCACCCTTTAAGTATTTGGTGTTGGGTGGGTGTTGTGTTGTGTAATGGGATTCAAAGGAGATTTATGAGCTTCTAGAGGGGGCTAAGACTTATGAATTTCTTAAGTGAGCATTTTAGTCGGGATCGATGAAGCAGTGGCCGCTGATGCCCCAGTAAGTTAAGTGAGCATGCCAGGTATTATCTGATCCAGATTCTGGTTTAAGTTAGGTTCAATCCAGACTACAACCAGTGGTATGTCAGTGTAATGATGTGAATTGGAATTTGTTGTGAGATGCATGACATTTGTGAATCTGTCAGCTATGATAAGCTTTCTTTTGTTTTCTCTTTTTCAGATTCAACTAGATGAGAAAAACCTTTCAAGCCCCTCGGACATTTATGCAAAGTTATTCTGATGTACACAGAGACAGGTACTTGTAGTACGTTGATGTTTACTCCATTCCTATTCTGAACAGCTGGCTCGAGTCATCACACCAGTTATTTACGCCAGACTTAGGCAGTGTTTGTCTGACGGAAAGGATTCTGGTAATTCAACTTCACGTCTAAGCGCTCCCCGCACTATGACACAGCAAAAGAGCCCACAGCAGCAGGTGTTGGAACAACTGCTCTCTTTTTCTCCCAAGTCTGACATTTCCAAGGTAGGATTTGATTACAACTGCCAATACAGAATTATGGGCAAAGAAATGAGGTGCAGAGACCAGAAAATATTAAGAGTGAAAATAACAAGGCAGTGAGGCAGTCTGTGTTACATTCCCTTATCAGGCTGTGAGAAGTAGGCAAAGCATCCTGCTGAGAAATACCTCCTTGCTTCCAGGATAGAAAAGACTGCCTCAGACCCGGTCCAGTCAGGGCACCTCACAGCACAGGTGCCAACCTGTGTGGTTCCTCTGAAGCGGCCAACATCTTGGGCAGATTCGAATTCAACTACGAGAACTTTCCTGAGAAAATAAAGGAGAAATTCTAAGCTTATGTATACTTATTTATTTATGTACCATTTGGGGACGTTTTGGAGAGAAGTCATATACCTCCTCCCACAATTCAATTTCAGTTACATTTGAGCACTTCCTCAAAGTTCAGCATACTCTAATTTGTTTCTTACTCTAAAAAAGTATTATTTCTTTTTGCATGTATTCCTTCCTCCATATTTTTCCTTTTATGATTTATCACCAAATTTGCTGTTGGTGGCTCTTTTTTCCTTAGATACACTGAGTAAGCTTCAAGAGTTTCCCTTTTGAAGGTTTAAAGCCTAGGAAAAGACAAGCAATAGTAGTAGTATTAATAATAATACTAGTAATACTAATACATGCATATATGCATATAGTCATATATGCATATAATAATATATGCATGGGTATGTATACTATTGCATAACTTACAAAAAGCACTTTTCATACACGTTATCTCATTTAATCTTAAGTACAACAATAACATCCAACCCTCCTCTTCCTCCTGGTTACCATGAGCTGGGCAATGTGCTAAGAACTCTCCATGCAACATCTCTAGAGAAAGAAGAGTCGGGGAAGAAAAGCAATGAGAAAGTATATTTTGATATATGTAAGGGACCATGAAGAGTAATTAAACACTAAACTAGGCATGAGTGGTCCCAAGAGGGATGACTTCTCTGTTGTTAATTCTACTTATCATTGGGCAAGTGAGAACCTCCTTGGTCCTGGGTTTGCTCATATGCAAAATTAGATTAACACATACCTGCCCTGACTCCCTCACAGAGTTACTCTGAGAAGCAAATTAGGTAATATGGGAGAAAATATTTTGTGGTTTGCCAACTGAAGATGGAATATTTCTATTGATTTATTTTTTTTCCTGTACTTGACTTCTGCCAACATTTGTAGCATCAACCTAAACAAAAGCCTCAGTCTATTGAAGAATAGAGACGATAAGCATTTTTGAACTGGATAAGATGTTCTAATAGGATCTCAGCCATTTTACTTGTCTTATAATCAAAATTTATAGGTATTTGTCTGGCAGCCAAATGCCTAAATTACAATCTAATGAGAGTTGAGCTCAAAGGTAACCAAGATTTTATAGAATCTTCTACCAATCAGGGTGTTTTTTGTTTTTTATTTTTCTCAAAATAATGTCTGCAGACAACTTTCATATAAATCACCTGGTGTGATTATAAACCTTTCTGATTTCTGCACCCTACTTTTACCTACTGAATCAGAAGTTTCAGGATGGGGCCTAGAAATCTTCCTTTTTTAGAAAGCACACCAGTTGAGACAGGTCCATTGGTCCAAGAGCGTATTGGCTAAAGTTTGCAAGTTGTAAGAGGACAATTGTTCCTCATTTCTTTCCAGAAGTAACATGATTTCTCTCAACATTTTATTAAAAACAGATACGTGTGCTTATGTGAAATAAAAGCAGCACTGCATCGGTGTGCAAACTTTGACATCACTTTCTTGAAAGCACTTTGAAGTAATGTTTTCTCAGCTTTCTTTAGTTGGATGGTACATTCATGAGAGAACTTTGGAAAGAGTTTTCTCTTCCAGTGTTATTTCTGGCCTCCACTCAAGAAATAAACAATCTCATAAGCGATTAAATTGATAACCAATCAGTAACTCTCCACGTGAGGAGGAGGCCTCAACTCATTTGAAGCAAGAATATTAAAAGTCTCAAGATGTTAGCAGTTTGTACTGTATGTTGAAATAAGAAAGTGGGGCTTTGCCTTTGGTGTTCAGTGAGTATGAAATAATGTAATGTTATTTCAGAAGCTATAGGCATATCATCAGTCAGCTTCATGGAACATAAAGTTGATAGAGATTAATCAGTATTTGGTCCACATACATTTATTGAGCAAGAATTATGTGCCTGGCACTAGTTCAGATCTAAGGCTAGAGGAATAAATAAAGCGATCAGGTTCCTTAGCACTTACCTTCTAGCAGGGGAGGCAGAAAAATAAAGAAAAAGCTAATATTTAACAGTTCTAACATCACAGGGCACATTCGAAGATGATAAGAGCAGTGGAAAATGGTTTATTCTCAGTCTACTATCCTGAATTTTAAAATTCTGAAAACTGGAAAACTAGAAAATGATCCACTTCATCACACACACTGATGGCCCCTTTACAGTACAGTCGATACCTATAGTTCTGATTGATCTTTTTTTTCCCTGAGGCATAACCTGTCTGCTTGTCATTCCTGACCTTCTTTCACAACTGTGCCCCGTGTAAGGATGCTCAGAAAAGCAGCCAGTAAGGAGACTTGTTTTCTCTTCCCTTTTAGCACTTCTAACTCAGGCAACCAAACCAGTTTGAACCAGTTAGAGCATCAAAGCCATTCCCTGGACTCAACCCAGAGTCTATGGATATTCAGTTAGCTTCAAGACTGCAAACTAATACCCACATGTACCAGCCAAAACATCCTTTTTTTTCTCTTTGCTATCCATACTTAACGTTGTAACATGACCACATTTGAAAACCTTCCTGCAGAAATTTCTTGGAAAAGAACATGCAGTTGATCTGTGTCTATGAAGTCTCTGTTATTTTAGGGGAGAAAACCCCACCAAGCCAAAAACCCACCAACGGCTCCTTTTCGTTTTTTTTTTTTTGTACAACCTGACATTTCAGACCAAAGTGGGGAGCCACGTCTTTCAGAGATACATGAACACAGAGAGGATATTGCTATTCTGATCAGAAGAGTTTGATAGGTGTGTTTTGGTTTGATTTAATTTTTCATTTTTGTCTTTCTGCTTATAGAAAAGTGTTCTCTGGGGAAAATACATATTAAGGTTAAATCTCACATGGATTAATTAATTACCTACAAATTACAGCCTTCAGCAATTTTTAATAAAAGAGCACCATCCGCCGCATGCTAAACTGTAAAAACGGATTCCATTTTCATAATATTACTGTTATTCTACGGAACAGTGCTGTTAGAAGAAACCCCAGAAGCAAACACAGTACAAACCACAGAGCAGCTATGTAGAGGTGGCTTATAATCATAACTGAACATAAACAAGAACAAATAAATCAAGGAAGAAACTCCTTCACTTCTGCTGACCTAGAGATGTCTTTTTTTTTTTTTTTTTTTTTTTGCGGTACGCGGGCCTCTCACTGTTGTGGCCTCTCCCGTTGCGGAGCACAGGCTCCGGACGCGCAGGCTCAGCGGCCATGACTCACGGGCCCAGCCGCTCCGCGGCATGCGGGATCCTCCCGGACCGGGGCACGAACCCGTGTCCCCTGCATCGGCAGGCGGACTCTCAACCACGGCGCCACCAGGGAAACCCGAGATGTGAATTTTAAAGCCAATAAACATCAAGCGACCTGCAAGAGAAGTTACATAGCAGCCAAGAGAGTGACAGTCAAGCCCATCGTGGCTGGGGACACTCGGATGTAGCAGAAACACAGGAGCTTGATTTTGAAATCAGTTTACATATTTGAAACTGCTGGTGTTCCCGACTTTTAAACTCCTTGGTGGAGATGCTAGCTTAGTGTGCACATCACCTAGACTGACGGTGGCAAATAGCCTCTGTGCAAGCGACTCACCTCCCAGCTGCAGGCACAGAGCTGTGCTGAGGGCATATCACAGGGACAGAGCCAGGGCAGTCAGGCATGACTCTGGGAGAGAGTAAGCGCTGGAGTTTTGCAGGTTTGTCATCTCGTGTGTATTTTTAAATATAAAAGTGAATTTTGGAAAGCTGATGGGAGTTGGATTTTCAGCTGAGACCTTATTATGAGGAAATGCCGCGCTAGCAATGTCATCTTTAGCTAGTGACCCTCAAAATGCTGAACTGGCGTCAAAATCATAATTTGGCAAAGGTCACCTGTGCTGCTCTTCTCTTGTGCCCATCCTTTGTCTGAGGCTGTTTGGCCAAACATTTCACCTTCCAGCACTGCTTTTAGGGAGAAAAGGGCCTTCACCTTGAAGAGGGAATAGCTAGCTGATGGAAAGGGCCAGCTCAGAAGGCACCTGGGGTCCTTCAAGCTGCTTTGGAGCTGTGCCCAGGGCCTAAATGTGCCCCCCCTGCATCATTTAGGTGTAGAGCAGAGGAGACAGCTTTAAACATAAACACTGTTTTCTTGTTGCAACATTACCTGAGTCCCCAAAAAGGTCACCGTTTTCATTAGCACTGAGTTCCAAGGAGTCGCTTGAGTGATAAGACAGTGCCCCTGTGGCAATTTCAAGTACGTGATTTGGTTTAACTCACACGCAGAAGGCCTAAGAATTGCAGAATCAGAACAGTTGGCCTGCTTCTCCACAATATATCTTCTGGACGTGAGTATACCAGTCTTAAACAAGGAGTCTTACCCCGTGTGAAATGCTAAGCATGTGTCACCCTGAAAGAAATCGTTTACAGTCATATTTTCCTGAGTCTAATTTCCAAGAAAATCTCTTCCGTTGTTTTAAGAGAGAAACTAGGAAGTAGAAAATTATTTCTCACATGGCTTTTCGTTTTCAAATGTACCTTTGCATCTCAGTTTGGGGAGGGATGCAAGTGTCTTTGCTTCACTGCTCATCGCCCTGGGCTTGTGCCTTGGATGTTTTTATCCCATCATCCAGATAGTTCAAATCAGGAGTGAGGTGCATTCGAGCTGGGCTTCTACTCTGAAAAGAAGATAATCCCTTAATGACTGGTCAGCATTCTCATCCCAGCGAGTGTGGCCTTTTAGAAGCAGAGGTTGCTCTGAATTTGCACAAAATAACTTTGGGGACAAATAAAAGCCGAGTCTGGGGTGTCCTCGTGGAACCCCCTCCTTGCCTGCTGTTCCTAGCTTTTGTTTCCTCATGTGGACATTGCAAAACAGTGACTCTTCAAAGAGGTATTTAGTTCTGAAAACACTTGGAGTTAGGGCAAAATTTGCATAATTCTATTCAAAGGCTTATATCTCAGCTTTGAAAATATTTGAGAAAATGTGATTTGTGGGACAGAAAGTCTTATCTTTTGGCCCAGAAGGTGCTTCGTGGAACTAAGCTCGTTAATGTTAGGAGTGCACGTTAAGCTCCAAAAACTAAAAAATAGAGAGCCTGGAAGGGTTTCTTTGGTCCCTCTTCAAGTCCCCAGGGGTCTGAAGCTTAAGAGAGAGATGGATTTTCTGTTTCTTTCATAGAATTGCGAACTTAGAAGCCCGAATCGTAGTATAGTGATGGAGAACACAGGTGCGTTTCTATAGATTTTAAAGTAAAATTTATGGGCTCCTTTCAACTGAGGACAATTCATTTTGGTGTCATTACAGACTTGAGAAGATCTTCCATAGATCAAATATGTCATCATGCCTATTTTGATCATATGATGCTGCCCATCCTTCACAGGTTGACAGCCAGTTGGCAGACAGTTTTCATATTCAGCTTCTAAGAAAGGAACCAAACACCTTCAACAGTGTAAATATTACAACACCAATTGCAATTAGAACCCTTCCTAATGTAGCATAGGTCTCCATTAAACCAGCTGCTGCCCCAGGAGCTGTAGGCTGCATGTCCAGATGGTGGCATCCTCTCGGGAAAGGTGCCTGAAGACTAAACCAGGGAGTGCACACACCCTCAGAAGCCACCATTCTAGAACTTTCTAGAGCCTTACGCCTACCTTCCTCTGTCAGGACTCATGTCTCATGCAGAATATACTAAAGTCGGAGGACCTGCCCTGATATATGTCTTCATTTTTTTTCCATATTCACTTGAATTGTTGTCAGAACCAGAATAAGACTTTTAGACCTCCTAAGCTATTAAGCACATAAACAAAAATACAACTTTATTTTTTGAAATAACATAAAATGTATAATTCTAGCAGAACGACTTGTCTTTTCTAGGTGATTTCTTGATTATAAAATTCTGAGTGCATTCATTAAAGTGGAAAATTTCTGATGTTTGTTTACTTATGACTATAGGGTCATCCAGCAGTGACTGTTGGGATAGAATGTACTTGTTGGCCATGGTCCCCCATGATCTTTTCTGCCCACCAGCATAGCACAATGACTCATACTTGCTTTTCGGTATTGAAGATTTTGCTGGGTACTAATTATATTTCATATCTAACATAAAGCCTTTTCTAGATGGTTTTGTGATTCTCCTTCTCTAACCGACCCTAGGTTTCACTCCCCTTTCCTGACAAATGACCTCCCTTACCATGTTTTCCACCAATCTTGCTATCTGACTCCAAATTACATTAGATCAATGTTTAATTTCTTGAGATAAAAAACATTTAGGAATGTTTTAAAATAATTTTTAAAAAGCAACTTATATGTAACTGGTAATGGCTCTGGGAAATTATACACATTTGGCTATCCATACATAAAGGCATGTGTAGTGCTTTGTTACATATGTAACAAAATTCACATGTTGAAGACTGTTTGGACAGAAGTGGAACTCTGTTAACAAGAGTTGCGTTTTTAGGATTGAGGCCTGAGAATTGTGTTCTTATTATGTAATACACAGGAAAAGTTATGTTTCTGTACCTGTCATGGGGCAAAATTTTGCAATGTTCAGCCAAAATTGCCACCTGGGGACACAGAGAACAAAGAAACCAAAAGCCCTAATCAGATTAGAGTTTAATGAACCAGTCTCAGGCTGGTTGTGAACTCATGATTGCCAAGCCATTCCAATGAATAAACAGTGGAACAAAACTTGGAGAACAAAAATTCTTCTCAATTATTTGCATTCTTTTGGTAGCTGTAATTATAATTACAGGCAATTTTTCATTGCCTGTTACAACTTGTGCCCATGATGGTATATTTTTAAGTTGTTGTTGCAAGATATTTATGATAATCATTAAGATGGGCGTAATTTCTTTCTGAAATGTATAAAGGATAATAGAGATGTACGTTTCAACTTAACTAGAATTTGTAAATGAATGGCAGTTCCAGGTTAGTTTTTATATAACTTAGTAAACTATTGCTAGACTTACAATACACCACACACACTATATTGTATTATAAAGTACATAGAATTAAAATACTAGAAATTCTCATAGCTAATATACATATATATTTACCCTTTATTCCTAAATATGGATTTTTAAGATAACATTTTTTTCCTGATGACTAAAATGTTTGTTTTAGAAAAGACGGAAAATCCACAAAAATAAAAGGAAGTCAGTAAGAATTACCCATAATCCTACAACCCAGAGATATCCATTCTGTTGGGTTGGAGTGAATATTAACTCTGCTAACTAGGTACAGGTACCCTTTAGTCTTTTTTTTCTACACATTTTATTCCACAAAATTGGTGTCATACGATAACTATTTTGTAGTTTTGTTTTTTATTGAAGTATAGTTGATGTATAATATTATATAAGTTATGGGTGTACAATATAGTGATTCACAATTTTTAAATGTTATGCTCCATTTATAGTTACTATAAAATATTGGCTACATTCCCCCTTGTTGTACAATATATCCTTGTAGCTTATTTTCTACCTAGATTTTGTACCTCTTAATCCCCTATCCCTATATTGCCCCTCTTCTCCTCCCTCTCCCCACTGGTAACCACTAGTTTGTTCTCTACATCTGTGAGTCTGCTTCTTCTTTGTTATATTCATTAGTTTGTTATATTTTTAAGATTCCACATACAAGTGATATCATACAGTATTTGTCTTTCTCTGTCTAACTTATTTCACTTAGCATAATGCCCTCCAGGTCCATCCATGTTGCTGCAAATGGCAAAATTTTATTCTTTTTAAATTTTAAATATATATATGTATATACATATATATTATTTTTTCTGCCAGCTACTGTTCTTTCACATCACATTTTTAATAGCTGCATAGTGTTTTTTCATGTGTATAGTAAAATTTCAAAAATGACTCTTAGACTTGACAAGAGTTACAAGGGGGAATTTAGAGCTTCAGACCATAGCTGCCATGGCAGGTTGATGATTGGGTTGCAGCCTCTTATTTAAGTTGGAGCTATTAGTTTCTTCGATTTCCTTTGAATATCTTTATTATTTTTTAAAAATTTTTATTGGGATAAAATTGGTTTACAATGTTATGTTAGTTTCAGGTGTACAGCAAAAGTTATATGAATACATACATCCAGTCTCTTTTAGATTCTTTTCCCATATAGGCCATTACAGAGTACCTTTGAATACCTTGAGGTGGTCAAACCTTCTTCTGTTTGTTCTGTTCCAAGTGCAAGGCCCTACCATTGCTCATTATTTTATATCTGCCTACTGCATGCATTTTAGTTTCCCACCTGAGTTTGCCACCTTTGATATAGAATGTACAAGAGTTAAGGGAAACATTAAAGGAATTAAAAATGATTGAAAATGACTTTTCTGAAATGTCAATCCCAGTTTAAGTTGTAGTTTTATTTTTTTATTGAAGTATAGTTGATGTATAATATTATATAAGTTATAGGTGTACAATATAGTGATTCATTTTTTTCACTGCTAGGCACAGCTGTTTCATCCCATGTAACTAGCATGACTTGTCCTCTGTGGTTTCCAGTGGGTGCTTCCAATGTGCTATTAGGAAGGGAAAGAGGACAGGAAATTAAGAAGATGGGTTATGACGGCTTGGGCTTAGTTCTTTTGGGAGCACCTTACCCAAAAGTCATTGTTTCTCTTTAGTCCTGGACAGGGTCAACTATGCTGTGGTAACAAATTAACCCTGAAATCTCTGTGGCTCAGCAAAAAAAAAAGTTTATTTACTGCTCCCATAGAGACTGATGGAGACTGGCAGGGAATCCCCTTCATCCATGACTCAGCCATGCAGGAGGCCTCCATCTTGTGAGGATGCCATCTCAGTATGTGACTTTCAAGGTTGCTGCTATGGAGGAGGAGAAGGATATAAACTCACACCAGCCTTTAACGGTCTCATCCCAGAAATTGTGTCTCTACTGCTCCCAGTCCCTTGGAGAGAACTAGTAACATGATGGGGGCAGGGAGTGGGGAGCTGGGAAATGTCTGGAGTGCATGGATATTTGATGAGTGTAGTCTGTGCCACCTTATCTTGTATCAAACCACAGAAACTAAATTAAGATCCTCTCAGTGAATGAGAACAGGAAATCAAAAGGGTTATTGGGATCAGAGATTCTGGAGTAACCAGTAAGACCATTAAGACCTGAGAATCAGAACCTGAGAATGAAGAACTGTTCAGAGTGGGAACAAACTGGCCAACACAGCTACTGGATGTTGGTAACCAGATACAGTGAGACCAGAGAGAAGATATGGCCCACGAAGCCATGACCTTACTGCCTCTGACTTGGATTCTTTGGAAGTGTGGTTTCCAAACCTGGTCACTCAGGTTTAGAAAGCTTTAGAAGGGACTTTAGAAAATGTGGAATTCTGGCTCCACCTGAGTCTACCAAAAGAGAATCTCCTAAAGAATATCTTACATATATTATATTTTTAAAGCTCTTTCTGATTATTCTGATGTGGCCAATCTTTGAAAAATCATTGCTTGGAAAAGAATGAGGTAGAAGACGTCCTTAGGAGGAGGTTCCCAATGAGCGAGTGAGCCTTAGAAAGGCAGTGGCAAGAGCCACACCAGAAGGAAGCCCAGATTATGGTCCTGTCGTTGGGTGATGGCTAGCATCACAAAGGGAAGTAAATTCAGCTCTGAGTCATGGTACCTTGAGTAGAACCCCCTCAACCAACTACCTGGTCAGATACTTAGTACCTAGATGGAGATCACACTTCACAGACCCACCAGGCTGGAATGGTCTGACTTGGCTAGCCACTGCTTCTTGGTCAAGAAATTACTAGGTAGCACAGCACGTGCTAGATATGCAGAGGTGTCTGAAAAATCCAGTGCAGATAAATCTCCAGTTCTACACAGAGCACAAGAAGAAACTCTGACTTTTGCCTAACGGCTGGAGTTTTAACATATAGTGCCTGGTTTTACATATGGCTTTCTCTAGATATATCAGGATACAGCAAGACCAAAACCTGAGGTAAGTATCGAAGAAGTAGTAGGTAAATATTGTTTCCAAAATGAAATGTGGAGGGCAGAGCTTGGGGTGATGTCAAAGTCAGTTCATGGATATCCTAATATAAGATCACACAGCCGAGTAACAAATGCACTAAATCAGAGTTATGAAATGGAAATCAAAACCAGGACCAGGCAGAGACATATGAATTAGCCGGTGTCATGGACTCAAGGAAGAAATGTGAACAGTCCATCTTAATTTCAGCAGAAGTCCAGCTGGTTTGTAGTTGTTTTTCTATCACCAGAACATGCCTTCTCACTCCATATTTTTTAAGCTGCTGGAAGCAAAACTGACTTTAGAATCTGCCCTCTTAGCCTTATGGTTATTTCTAAAAGATTATCTCCATGCTTTATACAACTGTTCTGTTAGTTAGAGCCACTGTCACGATCCATTAGGACCACGGCAGTGGGTTTTGAAAGTGATTCCTCTGTTTTCCTTTTACTCCCTCTCACTCTGTATTTGCTTAGAAGTCCTGCAGGTGGCTGGCTCGTCAAGCTGGGAGGGTAGGGTCTGGGTGATGTCTGCTTCTGAGTCACGTTCCGGGACATGTGGGTATTTTGAAGCTAAAGGAGAAAAATCCAATAGACATTCAGGGTGCCTTCCTCATCTACCTGAAGGAACAGACTTGCTCTATGTTGTTTTAAAAAGGCCAGTATTTTGAAATTCCAAAGAGAGAGTTTCAAAATGAAACATCTTAAACATTTAAGCCATCCATCAATGATATCAGCTTCCTGGGGTATTCCTGAGCTCCTTGTCCTCCACCAAATTCTAAATGTTGGAGCTCCTCAGATTTCAGTTTGGGGCTCTCTTTTCCTTCTACACAACTTTTTTTTTTTTTTTTTTCTGGTACATGGGCCTCTCACTGCTGTGGCCTCTCCTGTTACGGAGCACAGGCTCCGGACGCGCAGGCTCAGCGGCCATGGCTCACGGGCCCAGCCGCTCCGCGGCATGTGGGATCTTCCCGGACCGGGGCACGAACCTGTGTCCCCTGCATTGGCAGGCGGACTCTCAACCACTGCGCCACCAGGGAAGACCCTCTACACAACTTTTTAAAGCACCTCATCCAGTTCCATTGTATTGAATGCCATATATGTGTGATAATGAACCCATGATTTTCTCCAGCTAAATATCATCTCCAGCCTCATATATTTAACCACCTCTATGACCTCTCACTTGAACGTTTCATGTGCATCTCAAACTTAATATGTGAAAAGTAGAATTCTTAACTCCTCCTCCTTATCCCCTTATCCCAAAGTCTTCTTGTCCTCCGTCTGCCCTAGCTCAATCTATGGCACCATCACCTACCTGTTACTTAGCCCCAAATTCCTGGCCTCTCTCTGCCTGTCACACTCAAAGCACTTCAGACCAATCGCCTGCATACTTGGACAGGAAACACAAGTGTATTATTCATTGGGTTTCCTTAAACCACTGGCACACAGTAGTAATATTTGATGAATAAATAAAAGATGTAGAATATTCATCTGGAAGAAATACTAACCCCTGTAATTTATGGAGCATCCATCCACTATGTGCTAGATGCTTTAAATATTATAAATCTATTCCTAATAATGACTCTTCAAAGAAGGTAGACAAGAAAAATCCTCACAGAGCTATAAGTTTTGAATGGTTTTGCTTTTATGAAATTTCACTGGACACTCATGACAGAATGCTTTATATGGCATCATGGCACACATAAGCATAGTTCTGAGTGTTTTCTATACATATATTATCTCACTTAAATCTTACTAATGACTCTAGGGTAGGTTTTATGTACCATTTTGTAGATGAGGAGACTGAGGCTAATAGAAATTAATCAACTTGACCTAGGTCAAATATTAGCCAGGAAATGGTATGACTGGTACTTAAGCCCCAGTTCATTTGGCTCCTGAGACTACATATTTCTCTGCTTTATCATAGAATAATCTCCATCAAGGGTACCATTAAAGCAATGCCAACATTTTATGAAATGTTGCAGTAGATGACCTTTTGAGTTTCTTCTGATTAGAATTTTCATAATTATATAGTGTAAAAAATCTTTTTATTTCTTTAAATAGCACTTCATTACCACTTAAAAAAATAAAAATAACTTTGTAAATTTCATAGAACATCTAGAAATGTTCTAAACCCACACAAAAATTCCACCTGCTATGACGGTAAAGATCTCCCTCTTTTTTTGTAAGTCTTGGCATATTTCAAAATAGGATTCCCATCTTGTTAATATCTGGACCAAATTAACCAGCCTGGCAATGATTCCTAGAGCCACGCTACAGATACACAGTGCAGGATGCCACCCCAGGGCTGACTCACCACACAGAACGTCTAGTCACTCAAGGAGTATTGTTCTTAATGAGCCAAATTTACTGAGAGCTATTCTGAATGCCTCTGGACAAAAAAGACCTTATTACAATCAGCGTATTGTTAAAAAGAGAAATGTCGATGCTAAAATTCTCTATCTGTATTTAGCTCATTTGAGTACTTAATTCTATTCATTATAATTATACAGTTATATGGAAATCATTCTATTCCAGCTCCTCCATTCCACCATCATGTTCAAGAAGGAAATTAACAGCGATGCCCCAAGTGACAAATATTTGCAATAAGGAAAGAATACTATGAGCGTCAAGTGAAATAACAGGGAAACTTGAAACACTGGGAAAGCGGTGTCGATTTTCTGAGCGACTCAAGGTGCTCAGATGCAATAAGCCTATGTGTGAAGTCAGGAGACTGAGGCTGAGGAAGAGGCACCAAGAAATCTTGACTTCTTTTCTTGCCCAAGCACAAAAGGTCTTAGAGCTCTTCAGCATAGATGTTACTTTTCCTTCCTGTAAATCTGTATCAGGCTCTAAGCTAATCAGGACAAATTGCTCTTTACATTCACAGGGCCACAGCATTCTGAATAATTTTAGAAATTATTTGCCGCCACGTAATGATAGCAGGTACTTATCCAATGCTTACCAGTTGCTGTTCTAACTAGAGCCGGGGTTGGAATGCAGGGAGTCTAGCTGCACGCTGTGCTCTTATTCATCACACTGAACTGCCTCCTCCGGGACAGACTATCTCAGTAAGTCCCCTAGTTAGAGGACCCATCTGTTTGCAGCTCACTCTGGTGTGGAAGTGGAGCCACATATCGGATCAGGAAGTTTCATCTCCACCACCAACAAAGGGTCTTTGAGTCACCCACATCACTCACAGGTCAGATGAAATCCACAACTTTAGAAAGAATGTCGCAGACCTGGCTCGTTGCAAGGGTGTAGGGAGGATGGTGTGAGGCGTAAGTGAGGGGAACCCCCCACTACGATGTCCCGGGAGGTGGATGGAATTATAGAGGAGGGATCTTGAGAGGGGTGTGGTTCAAGAAGGTGAGAGTTTGAGCTTTCCTTCTCCTATTTTAGGAATGCTTCTAAAACTGTCCTTGATTTTTAAAATATAGATGTTTGTTTATTTAAACATCTGATGTTTCTGCTTTGGGCCAAGTGAGTGGACAGGATGGCAACGGAAGGGAGGTATATCACATCCCATCACTTCAGTGGGTCCCATGCAAGAACATGCATCTGTTGGGTTCATTCAGACTCCAAGCCTGGGAGGTGTCTAAGGTACAGGAGAAGAGTGGCTAAAGGGAGAGCTCAGGTGAGAGGGAGGTACCATTCTAATTATGTCTGCTGGTTAGAGGAGCACTTTTGAAGCTTTAATGTGCATTTGAATCACCTGGAGATCTTGTTAAAAATGCGAATTCCCATTCAGCGGATCTGCAGTAGGGCCCGGGACTCTGCATTTCTAACAAGCTCCCTAGTGATGCTGATGCTTCTGGCCTGTAAACCACACGTTCAGTAGCAAGGAGCTAGAGGATGTGTTAACTGTGTGGCAGAGGGACCTTATATGCCTGAGTTACACATATATTTTTCATTGCCCTGCCCTCTTTATTCTCTTGGTCTCATATCCAGTTGCTTAGAGAAGAATTTCCATTCCCCTCGTCATATGTCCTGAGGGAACATCCATAAAAATAATACCCGTGGCTTCTCTGTTGGTCACGCTCAAATCACCTAAACCAATTACCTTCAGATTTGCACAGGAAACATAAGCATATTATTCATGGTTCCCCTCAAACCCCTGGCACATAGAGAGAAGGGGATAGGGGATGGTTGTCCTTTCTCTCTCTGCTGTACAGTGTAAGACCAGGTAGATAGCACTTTTATCTGGCCCTAGGTGCATCTGCTTCCTCATCCTGGGACAGCTGTGCATTTTGTCAGCTCCAATGATGTCCTCCCCTGTTGTGAATAATAGAAGATATGGTCTATTAAAAGGCGATGCCGGGGCCAAAGCTGAAGGAAGACTCCAGAAGTAATGATTGTTTAGTCCAAATGCCCAGAAAGATTAGTCTGCTTGAGCCAGCAGCATGGGCAATCCTCTGCTCTGCGTCTCTGAGTTTACCAAGGGAAAAGCTTGAGAGCATTCAACTTAAGCCCTGGTTGGAGGAATCATTTAAGAATCTTTTCCTCCTTGAAACATCAGCAAAGAGGATGATTATTTGCATTGTCCAAACTATTTTTGTAAGATATGCAATGGAATTAGGAAACCCAAATTTAGATTAGGTGCAATGAAACTGTCTTCCTGAGAGAGAAAAGGTAATTATAGAAAGGACTTTCAAAGAAAAGTGATGGAAACACTTACTAATGTTTCCCCGAGACCTTCACAGAGCCGGGTGACAGGGAGAGGAAGCTGGTCTGGATAACCTATTACTTCTTTCCCCAGGGCAGTTTCATGACCGGAGTTACCAGTGTAGAGAGCCAAGACAATGAGTGGAATCAGGCCATGCGTGGGACCAAAATAAACTGGGCTAATGCTCTGACTGTAAGGAATGGCTTGGTGCCCGGACACCACCTGTGAACACCGAGCCCCCTAGACCCTGCCCCGCCTTCCCGGAAGGCAAGATTCCCTCACATGCTACCACCCCACCAAACCAAATCTAGTAGGACAGAAGCCCGAGTATGTTATTACAACATTCTTATAAGATTTCCCTGGATCTCCTTGAGTTTATTTTCTCTTAAAAAAATTTTTTTTAACATGGCTCAAAAATTAAAACTATACAAGAATGTACACTGAGAAGTGTCACTTTCCTCTGTCCCCACCCACCACCTTCTCCCCATGCCCACTCTAAGTTATTACCAAATTTCTGTTTATCTTTATATTATTTTTTATGCATATCCAAGTAAATATTCTTATACCTCTGTTTCTTGTACAAAAGATTGAGTTCACTCTTCTACGTTTTGCTTTTTTTTCATTTAAAAATACAGAGATTTCCCCATAGCAGTATGTAGAAATCCTCTTTCTTTTTGACAGTCACATAGTATTCCAATATATAAATGTTTTAGTTTTCATTCAACCAGTCTCCTAGCTGCTGTACTCTTGCATAGTTTCCAGTCTCCTTTATTACAAACAATGCTGCAAGACGCAAACTTTTGCATGTGCTATTTTGTTTGGGTACAGATGTAACTAAAAGCTAGATTCTGGGTTCCATTTTCCCCGACTTAAAGGGTAAATGCATTTGTAATGTTGATATTTCCAGTCTCCCTTCCTTAAGAATTGCAATTTTCTTTTCTCCCTCCAAATGTGTGAGAATGTCTGTTTCTCTACATCCTTACTAAGAGAATGTGTGTCAAACTTCTGGATTTGGCTAATCTAATAGAGGACAAATGTTGTCTTAGAGTAGTTTTAACATTTGATCTCTTATCATGAGTGTGGCAACATATTGTCATAACTTTCAGAGACATTTTAACTTATTTTTCTGTGAACTTTTTGTTCATGTCCTTTGCCCATTTCTACTTTTGGTGGGTGGTTTTTTAATCTTGATTTCTAGGAGCTATTTTATATTAAGGAGATTAACCTTTATTTATGGAGAACAAATTTGGAGGACTTACATTACCCAATTTCATAATTTATTATAAAGCTACAGTGTTCAAGACAGTATGGCAATGGTATAAAGATAGACAATTAGGTCAATGGAATAGAATCCAGAAGTAGAACCACACTTACATGATCAATGGATTTTCAACAAAGGTGCCAAGGTAATTTAATATGGGAAGTACAGTCTTTTAAACAAATGTGCTGAAATAATTGTATATCTCTATGAATTAAAAAAATTAAACTTGACTCTTATGACATTTTATAAGTAAAAATGAACTAAAATGGATCATAGACCCCAATACAAGAACAATAAAACTCATAGATAAAGGCATAGGAGAAAATCTTTGTGATATTGAGTTAATCAAAGATTTATTAAACAGGGGACAGGAAACACTGATTATAAAAAACAACCTTGCTAAAATGGACATTAGGAAAATTAAAAACTTATGCTCTAGAAAGACACACTGACTGAAGGAAATAAAAGGCAAGCTGTAGATTGAGAGTAAATACTTGCAAAGCATATGTCTGTCAAAGGGCTTGTTCCAGAATCTATAAAGAATTCTTACAATCTCATAGTAAGCAGACAAACACAATGAAAAATTTGGCAAAAGATTTGAACAAATTGTTCACAAAGGGAGATACACAGATGGCAAATAAGCATATGAAAGTATACTCAACATCTCTAGTCATCAGGGGTATGCAAATTAAAACCACAATGAGATCCCACTACATGCTCACTAAAATGGCTAAAATTAAAAGGACTGGCAATACCAAGTGCCAGTGAGAAATGTGGAGCAACTCTAGCTCCCACACAGTGGACATGCAAAATGTTACAGTAATTTTGGAGAACAGTATGGCAGTGTCAAGTTTTTTTAAACATGCATTTATCATCGAACTCAGCAATCCCACTCCTATGTATTGAAGTAAGAAATTAAATATATGTTCACCTAGAGACTTTTATATGAATGTTATAGCAACATTATTCATAAATGATAAAAGTAGAAACAACTGAATGTCCATCAACTGATGAATGCATACTGTGAAATACTACTAGAACTACCATGGAACACAATATTAATATATTGATACATAAAATAAATGAACCTAAAAACATTATTCTCAATGAAATAAGTCAAATCAAAAGACTATTATAAACTGATTCACTTTGTTGCAAAGCAGAAACTAACACACCATTGTAAAGCAATTATACTCCAATAAAGATGTTAAAAAAAAAAGACTATTATAGTATTTCTCTTCTTATGTTAAATTCTAAAAATGGCAAAACCCTAGTGTCAGAAAGAACAGTGATTTGTAGGATGAGAGGAAACATTAACATTAAGGAAATATTAAGGATGTAAAGAAACAAGCATTAACATTTCTAGGATCAGAGGAAAACATTAACTACAAAGAGGCATGAGGGATTTTGCAGGGAGGTAATGGAAATAGTATATATTTTGATTCTGATGGTGATTATGTGATTATATGGAATTGCCAAATCTGATCAAACTGTACAATTAAAATGAGTGAATTTTATTTTATGTAAATTGTATCTCAATAAAGCTGATCATATAGTTCAAGTGGAATGATAATAAAAATATAACCTATTAAAATTTGTTGATTGAAATTAAAGGAGTACTTTGAGAAGAACTTAAAGCTTTGAAGGCTGATAATAAAAAAAGGAATCTTTTAAATCAATAATCCAAATTTTTGTTTCAAAGTACTAGAAAAAGAGAAAATAAAACCTAAAGTAAGTAGAAGAAAGGAAATATTAAAGAAAAGGGAAAAAATAAATAAAGAAGAAAACAATACAGAACATTTTAAAAGCCAAAAGTTGGTTTTTGAAAAGGTATTTAAACATTTATAATGCCCTAGCAATCTGATAAAGATAAATACAACTAACCAACACTGTGAATGAAAAAGGGAGATCCAATAGTTTTTAAAAGTATCATAAGAGAATATTGTAAAAAACTTTATGTCAATATAGTTAACATCTTAGGTAAAATGGATGAATTTCTTGAAAAGTATTTTTACCAAAACGGACCCAAGAAGAAATAGAAAATTTGAAGTGTCCAAAATTGGTTTGAAAATTGAATTTGTAGTAGAAACCTGAACAGAACGAAAATGCCAGACTAGATGACTGCACTGGTTTAGAGAACATTTTTTAGAAAACATAAAATAAAGGAATAATTTTCAACTTATTTTATGATGGTATAATCTTGATACCAAAATCTTTCAAGGACATTACAAGAAAAGAAAATAATAAACCAGTATTCCTCATGACCATAAGTGCAAAAATTTTTACTAAAATATTACCAAATCGAATTCAACAATATGTAAAAAGGATAATACTTTATGACCAAGTAGTGTTTATCTCAGGAATGCAGGGTTAGTTCAATATTCAAAAGTCTAATATAATTTAACACACTAAGAGAATAATTCTCTCAGTTAATACAGAAAAAGTTTGAAAAAATACAAACCCTTTCATGGTAAAATTTCACAGCAAATTAGAAAGAAAAATCTCCTTGGTCTAATAATGGGGTCAATGAGAAACTTATGGTTAATAACACACTCACTGGTAAAATAATCCTATTCATATAGAAATTGAATTCATAATTTTAAAATTCCTCATGATGACATCCCTAGACTCCAATGACTTTCCTAGTAACTCAATTAAACATTTAAGGAAGAAATTACAGTCATAAGGATTAGAAAGAAGGAAGTAAATCTATCTTTATTTACAGATAACATGTAGAATATACTAAGGAATTCCACAAAAAAAAGACTGCTAGAAC
This sequence comes from Monodon monoceros, assembly GCF_005190385.1. Lineage (NCBI taxonomy): Eukaryota > Metazoa > Chordata > Mammalia > Artiodactyla > Monodontidae > Monodon > Monodon monoceros. Next base: position 60,298,333 of record NW_021703771.1, read on the forward strand.
TAAAGTAAACTTAGTAAGTTCACTTAGTAAGAATACAAGTTCAATATTCAAAAATCAATGCTATCTACTAATAAAAAATTTTTAAGTAAAATTTAAAAAAGCAATTCCATTTATAATAATATCAAAGAACATAAAATACCAAGAACTGAATTTTCCAAAGTAAAGTACAAGACCTTTGTACTAAAAGTTATGAAACATTACTGAGAGAAATAAAAGCAGACTGAAATGAATAGAGAGATGGAAAGATACACCATATTTATGAGCTGGAATAATGGATATCATTAAGATTTCAGTTCTCCTCAAATTGATCTAGAGAATCAATATAATGCCAGTCAAAGTCCCAGCAGGCTTTTCTCCCCCCAGAAACTGACAAATTGATTCCAACATTTATATGCAAATGCAAAGTACCTAGACTAGCCAAAACAAATTTGAAAAGAAGCAAAGTTGGTGGATATACATCATATTTCATGCCTTGCTATAAAACTATAGAAATCAGAACTGTGAGGTACTTGTAAGACTAGACAAGTAGAATAGAGTCGATAATAATTCCACACATAATGTAGGGTTAATGGATTTTCAACAAAAATACCAATGTAATTCATGGAGATGAATCTTCCCTTTAACAAATGATGCTAGATCAACCGGATAAAAATACAGGAAAAAGAAATGAACCTCAACCTTTATCTCACACCATTACATAAAGCTAAGATTGATCATAGATCTTACTGTCAAGACTAAAACTATAAAATCTCTAGTACAATTCATAGGAGACTACCTTTGTAACCTTGAGGAAGGCAAAGTTTATCAAAATTTAAAGCTTTTGCTCATCAAAAAATTCTAAAAAATATGGAAAGACATGTCACTAACTCTACTTAATATATACGTCAAAGGACTTGTATCCATGGTATATAAACATCTCCTACAAGAAGCTTTTTTTTTCTTTTCCTTTTTTAAAAGGAGCAGGTGACAATAGCTTTGAACACTTTACAAAAGAAAATATACAACTGTTTAATGAGAACATGAAAATTTGCTCAACATCCTTAGTCAACAAGAAATACAAACTAAAACCATACTGTGACATCACTTCACTCCTACAAGAAGAGCAAAACTTTAAAAGTTGACAAACCCAAATATTCGTGAGGATTTACGGGGCAACTGCATTTCTCATCATTGCTGATGGGACTATGTAATGATACAACAACTTTGGAAAACTGTTTTTTGTTTTCTTATCAGATTAAACATGCAGCTACACCATGACCTAGTAATCCTACTTCCATATATTTAAGAGAAATAAACATATATGTATACAAAAAGATTGATCTGAGAGTATTTATAGAACCTGTATTTGTAATAACCCCAAACTGAAAAAAAAAAATTCAAATGTCCAGCAACAGGAGAAGGGATAAACAAATTGTGACATATTCATATAAATTGAAGAACTGTTCATATACACGGTAATATGAATGAACCTCACAGGCTAATACTATGTGAAGAGGAAATATTATCTCCTAATATAAAGTTCAGCAGCAGATAAAATTAATTTATATGTTTTCTCTGGAGGGATTGTGTGGAAGAGAAGACAAGAAAAATGTTGAAGCTTTTGAAATATTCTCTGTCATGATTGTGCTGTTGGTTATATAAGCATATAAATTTGTCAAAATTAATCAAATTGTACATATAAGATTTGTATGTAAACTTTATCTCTATAAAATATAATAAACCAAGGTATTGCAGGAAGAAAAGGAGAGGGAAGATTTAAAGAATAGAGAAAACTAATGTGAATTAGATTTTTCCATTCATTTTTGAACTTAATCCTTCGGCAATTTCCTTCTTTCTTGCACCTCTCCTGTACAACAACTTTTTTTTCTTTTTTCCTTTTTTTTTTTTAATACAGCAGGTTCTTATTAGTCATCGACTTTATACACATCAGTGTATACATGTCAATCCCAATCTCCCAATTCATCACACCACCCCCCCACCGCCCCACCACTTTCCCCCCTTGGTGTTCATACGTTTGTTCTACATCTGTGTCTCAATTTCTTCCTTGCAAACTGGTTCAGCTGTACCATTTTTCTAGGTTCCACATATATGCGCTAATATACAATATTTGTTTTTCTCTTTCTGACTTACTTCACTCTCTACGACAGTCTCTAGATCCATCCACATCTCAACAAATGACTCAATTTCGTTCCTTTTTATGGCTGAGTAATATTCCATTGTATATAGGTACCCATTCTTTACCCATTCGTCTGTCGATAGGCATTTAGGTTGCTTCCATGACCTGGCTATTGTAAATAGTGCTGCAATGAACATTGGGGTGCATGTGTCTTTCTGAATTATGGTTTTCTCTGGGTATATGCACAGTAGTGGGATTGCAGGATCACATGGTAATTCTGTTTAGTTTTTTAAGGAACCTCCATACTGTTCTCCATAGTGGCTGTATTAATTTATATTCCCACCAACAGTGCAAAAGTGTTCCCTTTTCTCCACACCCTCTCCAGCATTTGTTGTTTGTAGATTTTCTGATGATGCCCGTTCTAGCTGGTGTGAGGTGATACCTCATTGTAGTTTTGATTTGCATTTCTCTAATAATTAGTGATGCTGAGCAGTTTTCATGTACTTCTTGGCCATCTGTATGTCTTCTTTGGAAAAATGTCTATTTAGGTCTTCTGCCTTTTGGATTGGGTTGTTTGTTTTTTTAATATTGAGCTGCATGATCTGTTTATATATTTTGGAGATTAATCCTTTGTCCGTTGATTCATTTGAAAATATTTTCTCCCATTCTGAGGGCTGTCTTTTCCTCTTGTTTATGATTTCCTTTGCTGTGCAAAAGATTTTAAGTTGCATTAGGTCCCATTTGTTTATTTTTTGTTTTCATTTCCATTACTCTAGGAGGTGGATAAAAAATATCTTGCTGTGATTTATGTCAAAGAGTGTTCTTCCTATGTTTTTCTCTAAGAGTTTTATAGTGTCTGGTCTTATAAGGTCTCTAATACATTTTGAGTTTATTTTTCTGTATGGTGTTAGGGAGTGTTCTAATTTCACTCTTTTACATGTAGCTGTCCAGTTTTCCCAGCACTACTTATTGAAGAGACTGTCTTTTCTCCACTGTATATCCTTTCATCCTTTGTCATAGATTAGTTGACCATAGGTGCATGGGTTTATCTCTGGGTTTCTATCTTGTTCCATTGATCTGTTTCTGTTTTTGTGCCAGTACCATATTGTCTTGATTACTGTAGCTTTGTAGTATAGTCTGAAGTCAGGGAGTCTGATTCTTCCAGATCCATTATTTTCCCTCAAGACCACTTTGGCTATTCGGGGTCTTTTGCGTCTTCATATAAATTTTAAGATTTTTCGTTCTAGTTCCATAAAAAATGCCATTGGTAATTTGGTAGGGATTGCATTGAATCTGTACATTGCTTTGGGCAGTATAGTCATTTTCATAACATTGATTCTTCCAATCAAAGAACATGGTATATCTCTCCATCTGTTTGTATCATCTTTAATTTCTTTCATCAGTGTCTTATAGTTTTCTGCATACAGGTCTTTTGTCTCCCTAGGTAGGTTTATTCCTAAGTATTTTATTCTTTTTGTGGCATTGGTAAATGGGAGTGTTTCCTTAATTTCTCTTTCAGATTTTTCATCATTAGTGTAAAGGAATGCAAGACATTTCTGTGCTTTAATTTTGTATCCTGCAACTTTACCAAATTCATTGATTAGCTCTAGTAGTTTTCTGGTGGCATCTTTAGGATTCTCTATGTATAGTTTCATGTCATCTGTAAACAGTGACAGTTTTACTTCTTCTTTTCCAATTTGTATTTCTTTTATTTCTTTTTATTCTCTGATTGCACGGCTAGGACTTCCAAAGCTATGTTGAATAATAGTGGTAAGAGTGGACATCCTTGTCTTGTTCCTGATCTTAGAAGAAATGTTTTCAGTTTTTCACCATTGGGAATGATGTTTGCTGTGGGTTTGTCATATATGGCCTTTATTATGTTGAGGTAGGTTCCCTCTATGCCCACTTTCTGGAGAGTTTTTGTAAGAAACAGGTGTTGAATTTTGTCAAAGCTTTTTCTGCATCTATTGAGATGATCATATGGTTTTTATTCTTCAATTTGTTAATATGGTGTATCACATTGATTGCTTTGCGTATAGTGAAGAATCCTTGCATCCCTGGGATAAATCCCACTTGATCATGGTGTATGATCCTTTTAATGTGTTGTTGGATTCTATTTGCTAGTATTTTGTTGAGGATTTGTTCATCTACAGTCCTCAGTGATATTGGTCTGTAATTTTCTTTTTTTGTATTATCTTTGTCGGGTTTTGGTAGCAGGGTGATGGTGGCCTCATAGAATGAGTTTGGGAGTGTTCCTTTCTCTGCAATTTTTGGGAAGAGTTTGAGAAGGGTGTTAGCTCTTCTCTAAATGTTTGATAGAACTCACCTGTGAATCCATCTGGTCCTGGACTTTTGTTTGTTGGAAGATTTTTAGTCATAGTTTCAATTTCATTACTTGTGATTGGTCTGTTCATATTTTCTATTTCTTCCTGGTTCAGTCTTGGCAGATTGTGCATTTCTAAGAATTTGTCCATTTCTCCCAGGTTGTCCATTTTATTGGCACAGAGTTGCTTGTAGTAGTCTCTTAGGATGTTTTGTATTTCTGCAGTGTCTGTTGTAACTTCTCCTTTTTCATTTCTAATTTTATTGATTTGAGTCCTCTCCCTCTTTTTCTTGATGAGTCTGTCTAATGGTTTATCAATTTTGTTTATCTTCTCAGAGAACCAGCTTTTAGTTTTATTGATCTTTGCTACTGTTTTCTTTGTTTCTATTTCATTTATTTCTGCTCTGATCTTTA
>NW_021703771.1:60303285-60334218 GCF_005190385.1 Monodon monoceros
ACTTCTCCTTTTTCATTTCTAATTCTGTTGATTTGAGTCTTCTTCCTGTTTCCCTTGATGAGTCTGGCTAATGGTATATCAATTTTGTTTATCTTCTCAGAGAACCAGCTTTTAGTTTTATTGATCTTTGCTACTGTTTTCTTTGTTTCTATTTCATTTATTTCTGCTCTGATCTTTATGGTTTCTTTCCTTCTGCTAACTTTGGGTTTTGTTTGTTCTTCTTTCTCTAGTTCCTTTAGGTATAAGGTTAGATTGTTTATTTGAGATTTTTCTTGTTTCTTGAGGTAAGCTTGTATTGCTATAAACTTTCCTCTTAGAACTGTTTTTGCTGAATCCCATAGGTTTTGGATCATTGTGTTTTCACTGTCATTTGTCTCTAGGTATTTTCTGATTTCCTCTTTGATTTCTTCAGTGATCTCTTGGTTATTTAGTAACTTATTTTTAACCTCCATGTGTTTGTGTTTTTTACGTTTTTTTCCCTGTAATTCATTTCTAATCTAATAGCATTGTGGTCAGAAAAGATGCTTGATGTGATTTCAATTTTCTTAAATTTACTGACGCTTGATTTGTGACCCAAGATGTGATCTATCCTGGAGAATGTTCCATGCACACTTGAGAAGAAAGTGTAATCTGCTGGGTTTGGATGGAATGTCCTATAAATATCAATTAAATCTATCTGGTCTATTGTGTCATTTTAAGCTTCTGTTTCTTTATTTATTTTCATTTTGGATGACCTGTCCATTGGTGTAAGTGAGGTGTTAAAATCTCCCACTATTATTGTGTTACTGTCGATTTCCTCTTTTTTTTTTTGTCAATAGTTTCTTTATTTTTTAATTTTTTTTCTATTGAAGTATAGTTGATGTACAATATTATATAAGTTACAAGTGTACAGTATAGTGATTCACAGTTTTTAAAGGTTATACTCTATTTATAGTTACTATAAAACATTGGCTATATTCCCCATGTTGTACAATATATCCTTGTAGCTTATTTTATACATAGTAGTTTGTACCTCTTAATCCCCTTCCCCAATTTCCTCTTCTATAGCTGTTAGCAGTTGTCTTATGTATTGAGGTGCTCCTATGTCTGATGCATATATATTTATAATTGTTATATCTTCTTCTTGAATTGATCCCTTGATCATTATGTAGTGTCCTTCCTTGTCTCTTGTAGAATTCTTTATTTTAAAGTCTATTTTATCTGATATTAGTATTGCTACTCCAGCTTTCTTTTGATTTCCATTTGCATGGAATATCTTTTTCCATCCCCTCACTTTCAGTCTGTATGTGTCCCTAGGTCTGAAGTGGGTCTCTTGTAGACAGCATATATATGGGTCTTGCTTTTGTATCCATTCAGCAAGCCTGTGTCTTTTGGTTGGAACATTTAATCCATTCCCGTTTAAGGTAATTATGGATATGTATGTTCCTATTACCATTTTCTTAATTGTTTTGGGTTTGCTTTTGTAGGCCCTTTTCTTCTCTTGCATTTGTTGTAGAGCTGGTTTGGTGGTGCTGAATTCTCTTGGCTTTTGCTTGTCTGTAAAGCTTTTGATTTCTCCATCGAATCTGAATGAGATCCTTGCCCGGTAGAGTAATCTTGGTTGTAGGTTCTTCCCTTTCATCACCTTAGATATATTGTGCCACTCCCTTCTGGCTTGTAGAGTTTCTGCTGAGAAATCAGCTGTTAACCCTATGGGAGTTCCCTGTATGTTATTTGTCATTTGTCCCTTGTTGCTTTTAATACTTTTTCTTTGTCTTTAATTTTTGTCAATTTGATTACTATGTGTCTTGGCGTGTTTCTCCTTGGGTTTATCCTGCCTGGGACTCACTGCACTTCCTGGACTTGGGTGGCTATTTCCTTTCCCATGTTAGGGAAGTTTTTGACTATAATCTCTTCAAATATTTTCTCAGGTCCTTTCTCTCTCTCTTTTCCTTCTCGGACCCATATAATGCAAATGTTGTTGCATTTAATGTTGTCCCAGAGGTCTCTTAGGCTGTCTTCATTTCTTTTCATTCTTTTTTCTTTATTCTATTCTGAAGCAGTGAATTCCACCATTCTGTCTTCCAGCTCACTTATCTGTTCTTCTGCCTCAGTTATTCTGTTATTGATTCCTTCTAGTGTAGTTTTCATTTCAGTTATTGTATTGTTCACCTCTGTTTGTCTGTTCTTTAATTCTTCTAGGTCTTTCTTAAACATTTCTTGTGTTTTTTCGATCTTTGCCTCCATTCTTTTTCTGAGGTTCTTATCATCTTCATTATCATTATTCTGAATTCTTTTTCTGGAAGGTTGCCTATCTCCACTTCATTTAGTTGTTTTTCTGGGGTTTTATCTTGTTCCTTCATCTGGTACATAGCCCTCTGCCTTTTCATCTTGTCTATCTTTCTGCGAATGTGCTTTTTGCTTCACAGGCTGTAGGATTGTAGTTCTTCTTGCTTCTGCTGTCTGCCCTCTCCTGTACAAGAAGTTTTTGTTTGCTTAATTGATAATTTGTTATCTTAAATCGCTAGTCTAAAGCTCTTTCATTGTTGATTTGAATGGGTTGACTTCAGTAGGATCAGAGAAAAATTTCAAGGGACTGTAGTTATTATTTATTATATTCTCAATTATTAGATTTTTAATTATTAGATTGTTAGTATGTTCTAGCAAATATTGTAAACATGGTATTGTGATATTTTATTTATCCTCACACACACATACCAAAAAACATATGAGGTTCATATTATACATAGAAAAGTTAGCTGAGGTTTAGAGACCCACCCAAAGGTGCACTGTTAGTGTCAAAGTTAGACTAGAACCAGGTCCAGTTCTGGACTCTTGCCATTTTATCCAGTTTAGGTAACACTGCAGAGAAACAACTCTACCACCACTACCGCCCATCCCAAACTTCATATCCTTGTCTCCTCTTCATTTCTTTTGGTTACCAGGTGGTTTGTTAATTCATTAATTCTTTAAGTCATTAAACAAGGATTTACTGAACTGAGCATCTATCTGTGCCAGGAATGTGTTAGGTGCCTGCTAGGAAGGAATTAAAAATCTAGTGTGGACACAGAAAAGCGAACAAATTCTGATAGCTGCCATGATAAGGGAAAGTAGATCATGAGATGGGAGTGAGCCTCCGGAGGGATACCTAAAGCAGATTCTGACACCAGGAGGTGGGCTGGGGCAGGGAGACTTGTCGAAAGAGATGAGGTCAGCAGCAAGCCAGCCAGGTGAAATAGCAGGGGAGAGGACCCTTCCAAAGGAGAGCTAGTGCACAGACAGGGCATCATGACACAGTGTGGCCTTTTCTGGAAACACATGGAAGTTTGTTCAATGGGCAGTTTGAGGGATGAAAGAATGTGAAGTGGATACTTGACAATTAAGTAAGGGTTGACTCATAAAAGGTCCTGCATTCTTGGTGAAGGCCTTTCAATTTTATCCTGAGGCAAGGGCAGGGCATTCAAGGATTTTAAGTTCTTTTAGCGAAAGGATTTTATTTGGGCTTTGGAAAGAGCATGGTAGCTGGATTAGAGAGAAAGGAAGAGTCAAGCTACTGTTGGAATTATACTGGCACAACAAAATGGGTGCTTAAAGTAAGACAGCTGCAGCAAAGAAAGATGAGAGAGACGAAGAGGACTGGTTAGCATACCCGCCCACCTTCCAATTAGTCAGGAGATTTCTTTCTCTTAGATCCCTTTCCTGGTGTTTTTCTTTTGAGAGGAAAGTATAAAGCATTGACGGGTCCCAGGCTTGGACTGAAGTAGCTGGTGGGGATGCTTACTGAGATGAGAACGCCATGGCCATGGCAGGGCCATGTAATGTTCCTTCCTTACCTCAAGTGGAAACCTCAGGCAATAGCTCCTAACAACTACATGGTTCTGGACTATTATCCAAATTGTTCTTTCACATGTGATTTTGTTGTTCTTCAACAGGAATATGTATATACCTTTGTCTAGTTCTTTGGTCATAGCATTGTTTACCCATTAATAACCTCTGATAGGAATTTGCAAATTAAGGCCACTGGCCAGATGAAATTTATTGTTCTCTAACCAAAACCATCTTCACTGGCCAAATGAATCAAATTAGCTAAGCCATTATTATTTTTTTTTTTTTTGAGTAGGAAAACATGCATGCACAAAAAGCCCTGCCCCCCCTTTTTCTTTTCTTTTTCTTTGCTTTTTTTTTCTTCATCTTTTTCTTTGCTTCTCTTTCCTTCCTCCATTCCTCTGTTTTTTCTCTCTCCCTCCGTTTCTCTCTCTCTTGCTCTCACTCTCTCTCTATCTTTCTTTGTTAATCTGGGAGAAATATTTCTCCAAACTTGAAATGATTCCACTGATTGGTACTAGCACAAACATTTTGAACTCTGAAATCTGGAGTCAGATAGAAATGTGACATAGAGTTTGACATTTCTATGGAGAGTTTCATCAAATATCCCCTTCTTACCACCTCCTGCTCTTCACATAACCCATGGTTTAACTTCTGCAAGATGGATTACATTGTCTCCCCCCAGCTGGTATGCAGATACCACCTCATGGAAAGAAGTTTAAAAATAATTGTAAGCTCATTAGATGTGGCAGCATCCGGGTGAGAGGGAGGATACTGGATGAGGGGAGAGCGGACACAGGAGATGAGGGAGGGCATATGTTTCCACTTATAAGTGAGAGCTTTAAAACTGTGCCAAGCAAAGCGCTGGTGGACCAGTGTAGAGTAAGCACAAGAGTACAGATCACCACATTTGACTATGACAAAATACTTTGGCTGAAACAATAAAACAATTTTAAGGTAACCTTTATGGGGACTTTCAATCATTGCTCCATTGCAATCAACACATGATATATAAGGCTGATGAAAAGAACAATGTACTGGGAAGCCAGCCATGAACACAAAATATGGGTTTTCCATTGACTTGTTATAGGAATTAAAAAGACTTTAATTCATTTGGATTTCAACATCCTGACCCATCAAAAAATAAAACAGTAATTGCTACCTCACAAGACTTTATGAGAATATACTGAGACAACCTTTGTGGAAAATCTTCCAATATGCATTTATTTTATTATTACCAATTATTATGGAGAAACAATTTTCAGTCAGAAGGTATTTAGTTTAAAAAAAGCAAGGCACAAGAAAAATTAATTTGTGGCCAAAACTGTTGTATAAAATACTGATCTCTCCCCAAAACTATAGGTAAAATAGTGAGCATTTTAATCCTTAGTGGAGACAATTACTACAATAACAACAATGTCTTCTGCATAGATCATTTTTGCTTTGGCTCTTGTGGAAAAGCATCACATGGAATATCGGTTAATGGAATAAAAGCTGGAACTAATGAAAATAGATTTTAGTTTCTTATAAATATCACAAAAAATCATTTTTGCAGTACAATGATCTTCATGGCAGATATAATGGTATTGGACATTTGCTCTGATGAAATTATAACAACCATTTTAATTAATTTTTGCTTTTTTTGGAATTTTATTTTATTTTTGATTTTTTTTGTGTGTGTGTGGTACGTGGGCCTCTCACTGCTGTGGCCTCTCCCGTTGCGGAGCACAGGCTCTGGATGCGCAGGCTCAGTGGCCATGGCTCATGGGCCCAGCCGCTCCGCGGCATGTGGGATCTTCCCGGACGGGGGAACGAACCCGTGTCCCCTGCATCGGCAGGTGGACTTTCAACCACTGTGCCACCAGGGAAGCCCCTGAACACTTTTGATGGGTTTTTCCCAAGGTTTTCTATAATCTGTCCCCACACAAACAATACAACCTTTTCTTCTAAATCCCAACAAAAAACTTCAGTTTCTCCTACTTAAAAATCCTTCTCACTCCTTTCAAAGGTTCTAAATCCTACCTTTTGTCTCCCAGTTTAATTTCTGTAGCATCCAACATGTCTTCCTTGAGACTCACAGCCCAATTTGATGGTTCTTCTTTCTGAATTCCCATGAAAACTTCTATTTATTTATTATGTATACTTCTATTACCACACAATCATAAATAACCTTGGATTACTTTAAAATCCTTAATATATATTTCCTTTTTTTTTTTTACCAGATCAATGTCCCTTAAAATGGCTCTTTTTGTTATATTCATTTTGAATCTTTCTAAAACCTATTATATACCCAAGAATTGGTAAATTGTAATAACATGGACTTGAGTAGATACTCAATGGATGCTTGTTGAGAGAACGAAGGTGGAGAATACTGTACCCAACAAGGAAGCAAGATTCTTGTTCCAACTTTGCTCTATTTTAACTAGAGTGATATTGGTCAAGTCAATTTATATTTTTGGTCCTCCATCTTCTTATCTATGAAAGGAGCCCAGTAAAAGAGATGAGCTTTCGATTCAGGCTTGTTCTACTTCCAGTGAATATCTATCTCATTCTATCACCCAAGCTTCACCTTCCCTTAAGAATACTTGTCAATGGTGATATAAAAACTGCCTTTCTGTAATTCCTCATCCAGCATTCACAGCGGAAATTTACTGGGACAATGTGTTCCCTATTAACTCTCTTTCCCTTAGTTTCCACTTTTGTCCTATATTTGGAGATTCCTTGGAATCTGGAAGCACAGAAATAGCTTCAGCAAACCTGGGGAATAGGCATGAAGAGACTTTAGGGACTCTGCCAGCCTGGCTCTGTGGCTCAGGTAACAGGCCAGCCAAGGCAGAGCTAGAGCTCAGAGCTGGAGGGTAAGTTCATAAAACAAGTGTAGGAACATTAAGTCTGAGGAGGAGACAAGGTTGAATTATAGGGCGCAGGCCAAAGCTCAGACTTCAAGCTGGCTGGCTGCTCTGAGAGCGCCAGAGGTCAAGATCCAGCAGGGGCAAAGGTGGAGGTGTGGTCAGGCGGTAGGGGTGGGAGTGGTGCAGGAGGAGGTGCTTTAAGATCCAGAGATCCCAGCTGCCCTGACTCATGCATACTTGGAGGGATAAAGTCTGAGAACGTGGACATGTCAGGACTTGGGTCCAAGCTGGCCTGAGGGGTCAGGGAAAGAGTGGAGCAGCAGCGAGACACCCAGGAGAACAGTTGCAAGCAGACTGTAGTCCCGACTCTGGGAAGGCTGCTGCCCACAACCACGGAGGTCTGAACACCACGCCTTGAGTTTGCAGATAAGGACTGCAGGGTGTAGGGCAGGATTCTCCTGGTGCTGGGAAGGCAGTGCCCTCTGTGTCCTCAGAGACCTTTACCAGTTTTTCCAGAGACCTGGAGGGCACGATCTCCTCCGAACTCCTTACAGAGCTGTTTGCTGGTAACAGTTAGTGTCCAAAGAGGTGTGTGCGTGATGTGCCAGGGGCGTGCTGGGTGCAGCCCTAATGACCCCAAGGCTTCTTGAGTTAAGCTCTGGACCAGCATTTCTTAACAGGTGAGATGTCTCCGGTTATGGTGGGCTCACCACCTAGACCCACGGGCAGCACACAGATTAATGTAGATCAAGTCCTCAGACAACCAAGGGGGCTCCACAGCCTCTCTCTTCTGGTGCCTCTTTCTCACTTCCTGTGGATAACTCCTGAAATGAAGGAAACCGAGACTGAGGGGCTGGAGAACGCGGCAGGAATCCTAACTTTCTTGCTTAAGGAAGCTCTTAGCAAGTACCCATTTATCTGCCTTCAGGGAAGAAAACATTATTCTCTTTAGTCTTTCGAGTTCGGAATTGAGGACCAAATGCCCTCATCAGCAGTCTGTGTCCCAGTGCATATTCTTGTGGACTTAGTTTCAAATGTTCTTTCCTAAATAATCCATTGAAGATGACATAGAACCCAGACACTTACCCACCACATTTTATTTCCTTAGTGAGTAATTATGACATTTGTTCAGCTATTTAAATGTGTTCTCTGAGTCAGGTAAAGGAGAACATAATAGTTAATCAAACAACTAATTCTTGGGTATTTAAACATATTCTAAGCACTTAATCATACTTAAAATGGATTATTAATGAAGCTTATAAACCTTTTTGCAGCTCTGAAAGTGAATTTCTCTGCAGGCTTAGAGAGTATTAATCCATTTAGATTTTTACTGAACAAATATTATTCATGCTTTAATTCCTGGGAAAAGAGCTTTAGAAAGCGAAGTTCATGTTCTGTTGTCCTTTACCGGGTCTAGTAATTACTTATTCCGCGTGGGAAGCCCTGAGCTCGGGTTAAACATTTTTCAAGTTACTCCCAAACTTAGGGAACGTCAGTGACCTACTTTTTTATTAGTAAAAAAAAGAATGAGAGGACAAATTGAAGACTATAAGGAATAGTTTTGCTTTAATACTGCATTTAAGGTAAATAGGTCACATTTTCTTTTTTTTTTCTTTTTTAAAAATTTTTTTGTGGTACGCGGGCAGAGGTGTACTCTCCTGCTGCGGAGCACAAGCTCCGGACGCGCAGGCTCAGAGGCCATGGCTCACGGGCCCAGCCGCTCTGCGGCATGTGGGATCTTCCTGGACCAGGGCACGAACCCGTGTCCCCTGCATCGGCAGGCGGACTCTCAATCACTGCGACAACAGGGAAGTCCCACATTTTCTTTTTCTCAAGATTACTGTCCCACAGGAAAAAAAATTTTAAGCAGACTATTTCATTTTAGTGTTTTTTTTAAAAATAGTAGGATTAATATAAATTGCCTTCTCACCTGTTTTTAAAATAAAGGACTGAATGATAGTATTTATTTAACAAATATATATAGCAATATATTAAAAGCCTTTCATTTAATAACAGGAGAGGCAAAGATAAAGGATGAAAGAGGATCGAGAAGAAAGAGGACAGAATATGAATACTATCAACCCCTCCCCCAAGACAAGACTGATATTACTTTAAAAAAAATAGGCAGTTCTTTAGAGTAGGGGTTTACAGAAAACTTTTTCTGTAAAGGGTCAGAGAGTAACTCTTTTGTATTTTGCAGACCACATACCTTCTCTGTTTATTATTTGGCTTATTTTTTCCTTTTTATTTTATGTTTTTAAAGACAATACTCTTAAAATGTTTAAAACATTCTTAGCTCACACTTGTACAAAAACAGACAGTGAGCTTAATTACACTCGCAGTTGGTACAGTTTGTTGACTTCTGCTTTAGATTTTAGAATGGGGCAAATGTTGCCCAAAAATGCTCACTAGTAATTTTATATAAAATTTGCAAGTAAAAGTGTTCTTGACATGGAAACTTCCTATTTTTAATGGTAAGTGGAAATCAAGGTGGAAATTTTAGCTTTCCCGAGAAAAAGAAAGGCTCTTCTCTTGAGTAACTTCTCTACCTTGCGGCCCAACTTCTCTGCCTTGCGGCCCTTCAATTAGGATAGCTCTGAAAGCTTTGACAAGCTTGTATATTTCCAATTTCAGGAATAAAGTCATCCCTGACTATCTCCTCTGCAGGCAGGCTCTTTCCTGCAGCTCCAGCCAAGGCTTTCTACTCTGAAGCATGGTTTCTTCAAGTGGACTCTGAGGTCACACAGTGCAGGTCACTCAAGTTCCTTACAGAATTTTTAAGGCTTGCATTTTCATTTCTAAAGGTAATAAAATAATTGATGTGATCAAATGTGGGATCATCTGGGTGATCACTGTCAGAATTGGTACCACTAGGGGAATTCAGTGCCCGATGAATTCAAGAGCTCTGGCTAATAGGAATACGAGTGAAGAACAATGAAATCACAGCATCCTGTACCTAGGAAGGTTTTGCTGCAGTTTGGTTCAAACAAAGAGCTATGAGTGGATACAGCCATCTTACCATTTAATAACACTGTAGTGTCTTCATGTCAAACCAAAATAATTCTGCTAGAGTAGTGCCGGGGCTTGCTGCCAGCAGTGGTTTAACTTCTGGAAAGCCACATCATTGATTCAACTACCATAGTTAACTTAGATTTTATTGAATTTGGTTAATGTAGCTACTTTGTAAATTTTTTTCAGTTTTTCACTTGTATAAGAAGTATAACTACAATAATAAAAACAGCAAGACAGCACCTCAGGTCTGTATCTGTATTCTTTAAAATACACCTGTTTCTTACTTAGTGAAAAACATTAATCAATATTGCGCCAAAACTCAAAAAAGCTACAGATCAGATATTTATTATAATGAGCATGTATACAAAAATCTTAATAACGAAGGTATTTTAAGTCAGAGGTAATAACCTATTTAAGCTAATATTTGACAAAACACATTCTGGAAGCTCAACAATTGAGACTGTCATTGTTGAAATTTATTGTAATTGACAGAATTTGACTGAAACTTAAACTACCACCGTCACCAAAATACAGTCTTTCTTGTACTATCAAAGCCTCTGAAGAAATGGTGAGCAGTTGCTTGTGCATGACTTTAAAAGTTTTAGCTTTGTTTTTGTTATCTGAATATTGTATATGAATAAGGCAATGCAAATAAGATCTTTGTTTAATACCCAGTTTTTAATGACTAAATCTGGTGGCATTAAAGAATAATGTATTTTCAAAATATGAAAGTCTCTCACTTGATTCAAAATAGATGACTTTTTTTGCACTGTCAATGATTAAACCTGTTTGTGCAATTATTGTCTTAGTTTAAATGTAACCTAGTAGCTGACTTTGCGTTCATACGCTATGCTGGATTCCTAGCTAACGAGCTATCAGTATGCCAAGAAAGTATTTTGGTTGTGTGGGTCTTTGTCTATTTTACTTTTCATATATTTAACTTGGGACTTTGGTCTCAAAAACAGAAATTCCCTTTGGACATTTCTGAATTTTTTGTATCTGATTTTTTTTTTCTTTTGCAATGAAACCGTAAATGTAGTTCCTCTTTAGAGTTACCTGCCTTTTTCAAGAAGGAATGGGAATAAAAGCAGTAGCTTCTACTTTCTGGTCTTAAGCTTCCTTCTAAAAACTGGTGAGGAACCCAAAGAGGTTTTGTTTATGTGGATTATATCAATCGTTATTTACTATATCAGAAATTAAAATTGAGAAGTTTTAAAAATATTTTAATGCATTTAAAATAATAATAATCAACTCATTACCTGTTAACATAAATAACATTTTCTGACAAATAATTGTACATTCAGAAATGGAAATAATTAAGGAGAAGCATACATTTATTGTACATTTTTGTAGATCTCTTTAGCGTCTGCCTTAAAAGAAAATGCTGGATTTTCATATCTGCTTCTGCATTCAATATGTTGCATTATGCCGTTTTGGTTAAAGTGTGTGAAGAATATCTAGCCTCACACAGATGTGTATTTGGAAAAAGGAGGAGTATTTTAATAGCCTATCCAGATGATTATGGATATTCATCTTTGATAGAATACCAAAACTCAGCAAGTGGTGGCTTCTTAAAGATTAGGTGCAACATGAAGTTTGAAATCATATCAATGAAATTTGCCTACTCGGTTACGTTAAAATTCATTATTCTAAAAAGAAAAATTCATGTATCTACCTTGCACTTTAAATGAATATTTCACTCATGGCTTTTGTAATATTAAGTATTGTTAGTTCAATGAGATATGCAGATCTTGTAAATGTTGACACATCATTACACGGTATCCAAGAAATCACATTTGTTAATATCACCTATCTCACCAGCATTTAAAAAACAGTGTTTAAGTTTTGGAAAGCGGTCAAGCTCAACATGGCAGCTACACGTTTCCCAAAACTCTATTTTTCACTTCAAATTTTAAATTTTATCATTCACAACACATACTGCCAGGTCCTTTTTTGAAATGACAGACACACTTTGTTCATTTTCAAGAAAATGTCTGCCAAATGCCGAAGTCTGAAGAACCACAGTTGGTCTGTCAATTGCTCTTTTAAGTAAAAATAAGTAGGTTGTGCAAGCAATCATCATTATTCATAGAGGTCAGACCACCTTGGAGGCTGTTGGTCTGACTAGATTACTGCCTTTGGGTTAGGCATGCGCGCTGCTCCAACTGTCTGTGGGAAGCAGGCTGATGTGGAGCAAATGTGGACACTTATGCCTGAGGAACTTCCTAGAGTAACTTCCTCAGCAGGTGCTGTGGCTACAGCAGTTTCCCTCTGAGGAGGACTGTAGGAATGGCAGCCATGCCAAGGTCTGTTGTGCCCTATAGATTGATCATTTTAACAAACATAGACTTCAGGGAACCTTAGGCAAAAGGATGAGTAAGTCTTCTACCTCCTCTTTGGGGGAATTATTTTTCTTTTAATGCTTTCTTTCTTATCATTCTTTATCCATTCCACCCCATCCTCCTCTTAGTGTCCAGTGTCCTCGACAGAGTTCCAGATGCCAGTCATCTTATTCTCACCATCCTAACTTCGCATACCTGTCTTGTGCACTGCTGCTTTGTCTGATTTATTTGCCCAGAATCCTGCTTTCTGTGATGGTAACTAATGTATGACTAACCTATCTGTGAAAATGTTATCAACAAGAGCTAGTGGGAGCATGAAATTTCCTTCCCCTCTACATAGTGGATATTTCTAAAAATGGTGGCAGGCCATTGCAGGAGCTGAGGACAAGGAAATCTTGAATGAAAGCGTGGTACTAGTCAGTGAGAAGGGGAGCTTTAAATAATACCACACAAACATCCCCTTTGTCCACCTAAATGTAGAGTAGGCCCAGATTGGGCCCAGTGGAACAAAAGAAAAAGTTAGCAAAAAACTATAAAATTATTTGCGTCATTATATCTGAAGCAACTAGAAAACTAGCAACTTTTCATGGTCCATTATAGCTCTTAGATCAATTATTTATTTTTTCTCATATATTACTACATATGCAAAACAACCCAGTCAGCATCTCACTTTTAGATCCATTATTTTCTCCTCTCACCTATTGTAAATTATCTACAAATAAGGTAAGATTTGCTTCATTGATCTAGCATTTAATAGAAATTTTCAGTGAAGTGTTAAAACTCTAATGGAAAGAAGGCCAACTCTTTTAAAACATGATTATTTTTCAGATGCATATATCATACCTGTGCCATAGATAACCCAACTGGTCTGTTAAAAATTAGTATCATGGTTATTGTGAATATAGATATCTAATCTACACACTTGTCTTCAAGGTTTGAAGTTACTGTAAGCAGAATAAGAGTTCATCCCACGAGTTGTTTGCAGAGTTTGAGAGTGATAGAGAGGGAATAATTATGTATGTGACAAAGGGGGCTGTCATATCACACAGCATTTAGCAAGTTTTCTTCTGATTCCCATTGCCTCTGCAGTATTCAGAGAAACTCAGAAAGAACATATTTCAGAGTATCAATGGAGCCCTCAGTGCTACCTGGTGCTTTTTGTAAGGAGATTATAGATTCACCCATTAAGAACTGTAAATCTCCATGCATTTTTTAATTAAAAAAAAAGGTAGGTAAGAGTATGGGGATATCTTAACTGTATTATACAAATTTGGGTTTGAATTCCACATTTACCAGCCATGGAGTGGTTATTACAAGCTCTTTGGCCTTGGTTTCTTTCTGTGTCAGACTGGATTAACACTTGTCTTGTATGGCTGTTAGGGGATTAGAGATAATAGTGTAAGTCAAGTGCCTTGCACATGGCAAGCACCCCTGGTATTGTTATTTGGAGAGGTGCTATGGGTAAACTGTTTACATTTAAAAGACATTCACATTCTCTGAGTTTGATGTTGCTTGAAAGCCTTCTTTCCTGTCTGCTGGCTGACTTTCCCTTTTCTTATTGTTCTAAGAATACTTCTCCATTTGGCCCATTGTAAATAGTAACAATTGTTCAGTTGTTCCATCAGAAGAGAGAAGCCTTCCTGGTGCCTGGTTGACAGAGCTCCCTGTCTGAACTGTCTAACAGCTTTGGAGTTGGAGACAAAGCACTGGGCTGTCACTTCCTCCTCTGGGAAGAGAATAGGGTCCCTAACCAAAATAGATCCTCATCGTCTCACAAACGCCACTGAAAATAAATACTACGGAAATGAGGGCAAAAATCCACTGTGGTGGATATTCAGACAGAATTCTTCCCAAAATAAAAATGTTTTCAAAGTTCGTAGGAAGCAGTAATAGATATTACATACAGCACGTGAATCATTGTTGTGCCAGTTTCAGTTATAAATTAGTAATATACTACATACAGGGCGGTTCTATTTGGATTGCTTGAACATAGATAGAGCTAGAGAAATATGCCTGTGGAGCTACATTTACAAACAGGAATAGGCTAGGCAAAAGTCACAAGAACCAACACACCCATGGACATTGATGGAAAATTAGTTAAGATCTTGGCATTAAAAAACCCATAAACTTTAGCTCTCTCACATCCGTAATGAAGCTTGGAATAAAAAGCTTTTAAAATTAAAGCTGGGTGCAAATTAGTGATAAAGATTGGGGACAGGGGAAGGGACACCAAAAATAAACATTGAATTACAAGAGTAGTAAGTATTTAACTTTTCAGTTAAATTATTGCTAAATTCAATTGTTTCTACAAAATAATGATTTTTATCAGTCATAAATTTGCTAACTTTTTCCCCTTATTGGCTTATTTCTCAATTGTCTGAACTCTAGATAACATCTAAAGCTGAGAGAAAATTCTAATTCTAATCCAAATTCAAGGTCAATTCATTGATAATATTATATAACAGAATTTGAAAAATGTCAGATCGTGTAAATTTTCAGACATAAGGAGCTTCATTTGCCTAAAAAAGTTGCATTTCTTCATTCATGAGAAAACCAGTTTATAAGAAGGTAGCATCCTGGTCTACTGAGATATTATTAAATATCTGGAGAAGAAAAGTATCTAACGAACTTTATAGGTCTGTTTCAGAAATGGGGGAGAGTTCTTCATTTAACAGATATCTAACTCTACTTTAAAGTTACTGGAATCAAAGTGGAATGATACTGGTATTAAAAATGATAAGTCAATAGAAAAGAATAGGGTCCAGATGTAGATCCAAGTGTATCTGGGAGTGAAAGTCATTGGGGGAGGAAGTATAATATTCATTATACATACAACTCAAAGTACGTATGATAAACAAAACTGGGATAATTGGCTACGTATTAGCAAGAAAATAACATCAACTCCTATCTTATAATATTCAAAAGTAAATTCCAGCTGTATTAAGGAACCAAATATAAAACATGAAAAACTATAAAGATATTAGAAGAAAAATCAGGAAAACATTTGTATAGCTATGGAATGAGAAAAGCTTTCTTTAGCAAGATAGGAAACAGGGTAAATAATATTATATTTTTAAAAAACTATTCATACTATAGGGTACTATGTAACTAGTTTATGAAGGAAAAAATGAAAAGAGTCGATTAAATTAACATGTATAACTACTGTGTGGTGTAAAGAAGAAAACAAATGATTTTGTAAGAGAAAATACTTACAGTACCTATAAGACAGTGGCTTAATACCCCTAATACACAAAGAGCTCTTGCAAATTAATTAGAAAATGACAGATGTGAACGGGCAATTTGCAGCAGAGGAAATACGAAGGACCAATAAACCTAAGAAAAGATGTTTGACATCCACGTTAATAATCACGGAAGTGAAAACTGAAACACCTGATCATCATTTGAGATGGAGGGAGAGTGTTCCTACCAGCATGAAATAACTTCAGACAAGGCCTGACACCCACCGTTGGTAAGTCTCAGGGGTAATCCTTACTCTTGAACACTTGGGATGGTTCTGTAAATTGCTTCAACCCCAAAGTAATCTGCCAGCATTTGTCAAAATATAAAAATGCAGAGACCTTACCTACAATCTCAGTTCTGTGTAGTTATATGACAGAAGCAAAAATAAACTATATGAACCTGTATACAGGTGTGCTCATTGAAGGAAAAACGCAGAACCGTGTGTTGGTTAAGAGCACGGCCACTAGAGTTAGACTCGGTGAAATTCAAATCCATAACTTACCTTGTAAGTTATCCAATCCTTTTGTGCCTCAATTTTTCTTATCTGCAAAAAAAGAAGGCAAAGTATGATATATCTCATGAAATTTTTATAGAGATTAAACGGTAGAATGCATGTTAAGTGCTTAAAACATTGTCTACTATATTTTAATGCCAAATAAATATTAGTTAATACTATCATTATTTGTAATAACAAAAACAACCTGGATATCCATCAGCAAGGAGAATAATTGAACAAACTGTACTACGAAGGCATTAAAAATAACGAGTCATATCTGTGTGCACGTATTTGTCCAAGATACATCCAGTGAAAAAGTACAAGCTACAGTTTGATATACTGTATAACGCCAATTTTAGAATAAAAGCAAAACTAAATAATTCTTTTACAGATGTGCCCACTTTTGTAGTAGGATAAGATTGTGATATTAACCATGTTTTTTTTTTTTCTTCCACTAGTTCACATTTTACCCCCTTCTACCATTACTCCCATTCAGGCCCCTAGACTGCTCCGGGTGTGTTGTTCCCAGTGAGGTATGAACAGACAGAAGAATCGTCCTAGCAACCAGTTTCCGAAAAGTCAAACTTGCAAATATTTGAGGGTTGGAGAAGAGAGGGGTCTCCCCACTGCCTGACTGGAAAAAGGTATATGACAGACATGAAAATACAAGTGTACAAAACACGTGTACAAGGATGCTTATTAAAGGTTGAAGAGGAGATGCTCCCAGCTTGGGGGGAGATGAGAGTGTATTGGAAGGAAAGCAGTGAGTGTGGAGGTGAGCCTGGAAGAAGGGGGCCCAATGCCAAAAGCCTCAGATGGAGCCTGAGCAACTGGAAGACTACAGCTAGGCTGGTGGGATCTAAGACCAGAGGAAACTGCACTCAATTTCCAGGTGGAGGCCAGGGAGGCTGGCAAGAGCCTGCAGAGGAAATGGCTGTAGGGAGCCCGGCAGGTAAGGCCTGGCACAGAGTGCTGTGGCTCAGACATAGCACAGAAACCACCGCACCTGACAGGGTCTGACAACAGGGGCCAATGCATTTGTGGGAACCAGTGGCCAAGGCCCAGATGAAGGAAGTATCGATATCACTATGATTACCAAGAATCAGATGCTGTTCATGTTCTCCCTCCCACTCAATTTCTTGGTCCTACATAACCCCCTCCCTGAAATGCAGGCCCAGTTATAGGAAAAAAGGAGGTTATTCCAAATTAACTGAGACTGAGTGGCCACCTAACTGCTGGGATGGAACCTCAAGCCAGAAATTAATTTGAGTTAAAGAAAATTTAAGTTATATTTCTTCCTCATCAAAGTTGTGGACTCATACCAGTTACAGGCATCTTAATATATTTATATGTAGATGATGAAAATACAAATTGTTAAAATGGATCACCTAGAAGCAGGGGAGAGGCCATAGAGCTGGAAGGGGGGGAGAAATTATGAGTTTTAATTTAGATATTTCTGCAAATTTAAATAGTTGAAGCAAATAGGCATTCCTTGTTTCAGTTAATTGACTGGAATAGTATTAAATGTAAAGACAAGTGCAGTTGCAACAGCAAGTTAAAAATCATTTTGTAGTACATGATAAAAGTCATGATTCAAATGCCTGTTTTGGGCGAATTATTAATATTCTTATGCCTCAGTTTACTTATTTATAAGATGAAGGGGTTGGATTAAGTGATTTCTATAATCCATTCCTGTTCTTTAAAAGGTACAACCACAAATGGTAGAAAAGAGTCGTATTTGTGAAGGACCTTGGGTAAGTAAAGACCCTTCTAAGTTAATGTTCTAAAGATAACGGCTATAGGAACTACAGTAGAAAAACAGCACTGTTCCATGAAACAGGGGTTTGGTTGCCAGTCTCAGCTCTGCCAGTTATTTTCTGTGTAACCTTGGGCACGACAGTTTAAACACTTTGGGTTTCAACTTTCTAAACATCTCTGAAGTAGAAGTGCCCAAACCTGTCTGTACACTAGAATCGATCAGAGGTTTCAAAAAATACACATGCCATACATCCAATAGAAATATGTACACATGCTACCAAAAACATGTACAAGAATGTTCAGAGCGGCACTATTTGTATTAACTCAAAACTAGAAACAATCCAAATGCCCATCGAAAGTAAAATGGATAAAGAAATGTTGGTATACTCGCGATTGGATACTATAGAGCAGGGGTCAGCAAACTTTTTTCTGTCAAGTGTCAGATAGTAAATATTTTCAGCTTTGGCAGCCAAACAGTCTCTGTGGCAACTAAACTCTGGCATTGTCGTGTGAAAGCAGCTGTAGACAATACAGAAACAAATTGGCCTGAAGGCTTCATGATCCATGCAGGAGGCAGACAGGAGACCTGCCCTGGGCGCTGCCAGCCCTCTCACTATAGCTCACTTCTAATCTTGGCGTAGCCACACTGGCCTTCATTATTTCCCTCAAAAGCACCAAATTCATTCCTGTCTTAAGATTTCTGCACTTATTATTCCCAATGCTTCTACGGTCTGCCCCAAACTCTTTGCCCATCTGGCCCCTTTTTATCATTCCTAACTCTCAGGTACCTCCGCAGTAATGCCTTCACTGGCCACCCAATCTAATTGCATCCCCATCACTCTATCCCATCATCTTTATCACATCACGTTATTTTCATCATAGCACTCCCTTATCTATTATCCATTTTTATTTATTGCCTGGTTTCCCTGTATAGAACATAACCTTCATAAGAGAAAAGTTGTGTGCTTCTCTCTGTTGGAAAAAATTATCCAAGACTCAGAAACAAGCAAAAGAAATTACTGCGTGTACACTTAGTTTTAGTACTGGGCACTGTCTAGAGCAGAGATAAGCAAACTTTTTCTGTAAAGGACCATGCAGTAGATATTTAGGCTTTGTGGGCCAGAAAAATCAAAACTGAGGCTATTATGTAGGATGCAGGTACTTATATCACAACAGAGAAACAGTTTTCACAATTTTAAAATTGATACCATTCAAAACAAAATAATAATTGAATACAGTTTCTGATAATATAGGTCTATTAATATGAAGAATGAAATTCTTTTGGGGAGTATACATTTTGCTTCATTGAAGTTCAAAGTATGATCAAAATCAATAGCAAATGTTCATCTAATGCTGATCTGTACTGAGATTTTATATATCTCATCTTCACACAGATAGGTATTGCCAAACCCTGATAGAATGTGATTCAATTGAGAATATTCCTTTATAAAATTCTGTTACATTCTCCTCTTGACGTTCCCTCAAAAAATCATAATAAAACTTCACCACTGCTAAGCCATCAGAAGAAGAAGAGGAAGAAGAAGGGGGGGGAGGGGGAGGGGGAGGAAAAACAAATAATTAGCCTGGCAGTGCTTCAATAAAACTTTATTCACAAAACAGGAGGTTGACCCCCTGCTATATAGCAATAAGAACAAACAAACTGTAACTACATGCAATAACATGGATGAATTTCACAAACATTCTGTTGAGTAACAGAAGCCAGATACAAAAGAACATACACTGTGTGGCTCCATTTATATAAATATCAAAAACAGGCAAAAGTGGGGCTTCCCTGGTGGCGCAGTGGTTGAGAGTCCGCCTACCGATGCAGGGGACACGGGTTCGTGCCCCGGTCCGGGAATATCCCACGTGCCGCGGAGCGGCTGGGCCCGTGAGCCATGGCCGCTGCGCCTGCGCGTCCGGAGCCTGTGCTCCGCAACGGGAGGGGCCTCAACAGTGAGAGGCCCGCGTACCGCAAAAAAAAAAAAAAAAAAGGCAAAAGTAAGCTATGATGTTAGAAGTAAGAATATATAGTGGGTATCTTGGGAAAGAGTGACTAATAGGGGTCCTAGAAGGGTGTCTTCTGGTCTGGTTTGATCTATTACTTGATTTGAGACTGTATTCACTTTGTGAAAATTAGTGGAACTGTACACTTACAGGCTTTGTACTTCTTTTCTTTTTTCTGATGTAAGCTTGACTTCAGTGAAAAGTTTACATAAAAATTAGATATTTCAGGGTCTCATTCTGTAAGAATCTGCGTTAGTTGGTTGGAGGTGTGGCCTGAGCGTTTGTCCTAAACCAGCCTTGAAGACTTAAGTGACCTCCCCAAGGTCACAGTATTGGCAGAGCTGACACAGAGCAATTTCTTACAGAGCAAGGTCTTACAGAGCAAGTTCTTAGAGTTCTGGGCGTGGAGTAAGTCAGCTGTGCAGAAAGAGAGCACACACAGCACCTGCCCTTGAGAATGGACTGGTAATTAGCTAAAGGAAGCCAACTTTACATTCCAGACTTTAACCTAGAGTCATATTTGCACTATCACCTGAATATTCTCATTGGCTTCTGCCACTTGAGCAGCACCCAGTTCAGAGCTTCGTAGATTTCTAGAGTTACTGGGAAGCTGCCAGGAGGCTTTCAGAGCCCAGCATGAGCACAGTAGCCGACTCTCCAAGCGGATGATCCCAGCATTCTTTCTAGTTCCCTGAGCCTCTTAACCTTTCTATAAGGCGTTGTGGTATAGCAGACACAACCTGAAGTTTGGGTTGAAACAGATAAAACTTCACATTCTGGTTTTGCAATTTGTTGGCAAATTACTGAATTTTACCCAACTCTAATTTTTCTCATTTGTAAAAATAGGCATAAAATCTCCTCCCACTTACTTCATCCCCCGCACCCCTATGACATAAAGTTTCTTTTCCTCTTTTTGTATTCAATATTCATTGAGCCAACATTTATGTGTCAAACACTGTGAAGTCTTAAGTATTATCTCACTTAATCCTTGTCAGTAAGGAAGGTTCATTCATGAACCACATTTTATACATGAAGAAACTAGGAATCAGAGAACTTAAGTGACCTGTCTAAGGTCACACAGGTAGTAAGAGATGGAACCAATTTCCTGCTGAAGAAATCTAACTAGGAGCCTAGCCCTTAACCTCTGCTTGGGAAGAAGACAGTGCCTGGCAGCTTTCACTGTGTCTGGCCCATGTATGATATTCAATAGATGTTAATTCTGCATTTCCTTTTTCCTCAGAGAGCTATGAATCAGAGCTGAGGCTTAACAGTAGAAAATCTAGCTTCTAGTGGCTTGGTAAGTCACTTTTATTTCCTTACCAATATAATAATGACACTGGATTGGATAAACCTGAAATGCTTCTCCTTAAGCTAAATGAATTTGTACTCTCTACGAATGTTTGCTCCAAACAGAAAATAGGACAGAACATTTTTGTCCTAAAATTTTACGAAAATTTTGCGTTTGCCTCCAGAATCTGAGTTTCTTTTAAAAATAGATATTAAATTGTGTACTAGCCAAACCTCTACCACACACGTACTGACCCACACTCACCTCAACCCATCCTGCAGCTCATGTTTGACCCTTTACTCCAGGGACACCTCACTCATGGTTGCACATTCCCAAGGGTATCCTAAAATTAATCAACTTGGTTTGAAAAGCAGAGTTTTTTGTTGATTTCTTCAAGCCTCTGTACCTGGACCATCCTACTAATTTGTGCGATGTGAAAGCTTATGACACAGAAGCTCTCCCACACCTGACACGAGTCCCTAAAATTCATCTACAATGGAAGAAATTATTCTCATTAAAGCAATCTATGCACTTTTGACGTATTGCCAACTTGGCAGATAACGCTGAATTTTCTGCAAATTGAAAAGTGGTGATGGTGATGTAGTTGGTGGTGATGGTACTGATAAAATATAACCCTGTTTCCGTACGGGATGGTTTCTTTTATAAGAAAAAGATAAAATATGGACCAGATTTAGAAACCATTAGACCAGCAAGAACATGTAGAGGGGAAGAATGGCAAATTCACAGACGAAACTAAGGATTGTTTTCCTATTACTCACTTTCCAGTCATTTGCCTACATCTAAAACCCAATTAATATTTAAGGGAGAATGAGTTTTGTTCAAACCATTTGCAGAAGTAAAAACAAAGGTTGATTTGAGTACTAAACCAACATTTTGCAGAATTTTAGAGTAATATTCAAAATAAGTTGTTATAATTTATGGGATATACATAGAAGCATAACATTTTAAAAAACAAACCATTAAAAACCACTGTTAATTTTGGACGGCACAATAGCCAGTAGGGTTGAAAGATTTAGCATTCCAGTAATAAGAGTTTGGAATTCCAAAACATAGAAAAATTGTCATTTTTATTGTTTTGCTTAGTTTGGTTTTATTCCAGGAAATTAGGAGACAGTGGGCTAGACAGTATAGATGACAAGTCATGATGTGAATGCTTCCTATGAGACAGGAAATGCTCTCAGACCCTGCACATGACCCCCAACAAAGTCTGATCTTTGTTTTCAGTACATCCCTTTGCTTCTTTTTACTTAATTCTATGTATTGTGTCCAGATGAGACAGAGAGAAAACTGCAATTATAGGATAATATGCCTGCTAAAGAAATTGCTCTTATGGCACCGAGGAATAAGTGAACACACTTCCCACTGATTTATGAAGATATACTTGATATAAATGGAGTCACTGGCTATTATAGCCTTTCTAAGGATTTCATCATAAACTTTTTCAGTTCCCAAATGCTAGTGGTTTCACACACACACACACACGTATATGATTGATTTTCAAGTGATTTCAGATTTTTAAAAAAGGAATCACTAAACATCAGTTTCGACAATGCGTACATGTTGAATTTGTGTTTCTGAGCTATTACTATTTTGGTCATGCAGACTTTGGGAATTAATAACCCAGAGTATTTCCTTTATCATTTTGACACTGATTCATGCTGTCTTTGAATCTGCCCACCTGGAAGTGTCATGAAAATTTTTCCTTAAAAAACTGGAGTTGGCTTCAGTTCAACTCTGATTCCATCCATTGTCCCAAAGGCATGCTCTTATTGCTGCAAAAAAGAAAATATATATATAATGCATTTTTAAATTGTTAAATAATGCTAGCTGAAACATGCAAATTTACAGTAACATTAGTACAAAATTATGGTAAAAATCTTTCCTCCTATAAGTACTTCTGATGAAATTATAGCAATATTATTTCAAGCTGAACCAGAAAACTGCAATAGAATATGTTTCAGCCCATTTGCTATACAACAAGACTTTATTGCTAAAAACCCATTTTTCTTTAGTATCATTTTAAAGGCATGTATCTGGCCATCGTGTGAGGGGGTGGAATGAGAGCCGTCAGCATTTGAAAAGGGAATTGAGATGTTGGAATGGCCATGCTCTTTCCGAAGGCTTTAAAGAAGGACCTTTCCTCGCCTCTTCCAGCTTTTAGTAGCCCCAGGTGTCCCTTGGCTTGTAGCAGTATAACTCCAATCTCTGCCTCTGTCTTTACATCACCATCTTCTCCATGTTTCTGTGTCTTCACGTAGTGTTCTCTGTCGGTATGTCTTTCCCTTTTCTTAGAAGAGAGTCTTTTTGGACTAAGTGCCCACCCTACTTCACATGACCTCATCTTAACTAATTACATCTGCAACAACTGTATTCCAGATAAGGTCATTCTGAGGTGTTGGGGTTTAGGATGTCAACACATATTTTGGGGGCCCTGGGGGTACAGTTCAACCCATAACACCTGCCTTCGCAGGTGTTCTAGATGCTAGGATTACAGCATGAATATCACAAAGTTCATGCTCTCCAAGTGCAAGGAAATTGACATTAAACAAAACCCAAGAATATCAGTTAGTTATAAGGGCTACATGGACAATTATATAATAGGGCACCTACATAGACTGGGTGATCAGAAAGATCGTTGTAGGGTGACCTTTAAGCTGAGATCCCAAGGCAAGACAGAGGTAGCCATGCAAAGATGGAGAAAGAGGATTCCAGGCAGAGGAAACCAAGGGTTCCAGGGGGAGAAGAGCTAGTCCTTCTTGCACTGCTCACAGCAAAGTCTGCCAGCAGAAAGGATTTCCTTTCTTTCCATGAATTTATGTATTACCTCACAAATTATTTACTTGAGTTTGAGCTTCTAGTAGGTAATTTTCTGTGGAGTTATGGACAGGTGGAATAGCAACCCAAGAAACGGAACTTTTTGTGTTCTAAAATACAGTATTCATCTTTAGTCTGAAGATGGCATATTGTTTTATGGACTAAGAGGCTATTCTTATTGTTTGACAGCTACATCCCAGATATAACTGAAATATCATTGCAAAACCTGATAAATCCTACTCATATCTCCTTACAAGATGTCAAATCTGATTTGCACTGATGCATTCATAAAAGACATTAGTATCACTTATAAGAGAATCATCCTCAAATTTATCTTTCCATTAGTTTGAAAAAATGTAGAAATAGTCATTTTGGTGTAATACAGCTATTTTTCATAGAAGCCACATTTTTCTAAGAACCTTTTTAAATTCTGCAGTATAGGATAGAGTGGTCTAAAGCTGGGCTCTAAATTGTTTCACCTCAAGGAAAATTGAAAACATTGTATGATAAGGAAAACCTGCAGAGAAGATTTAAAGGCTAAAGTCTTTTGCACGTTTTCTATTTCAGATTTGGGTTTGCATTTTTAATACCGTTAGGAAGATTCACAGTAAAAATGGGGCACATTGTTTCATCTCTGTTGTTTGCAGACATAAGCATATTTTACTCACTGAATTATTAACTTTTCCAAAACCCTGTCAGTTTTTAGAAAAAGACCAAGAATTTGTAAAATAACACATCAGAAACTGTGGTTCGGAGAGAGAACAAATATGTCCAACTCCCAGAATAACCTCAGAATTGACCCAACTGAGCCTTGAATAGAAGCTTTCTAAGAATATGGTTGCTTCACAGTAACTTCCTATGAATTTTCTCAAACAAAATTTCACTAGGGCCAATGTTGCTCTTAAGATACTCAAAATTTAAAACTGCTCATCTATTCATCCATTTCAGGGGGGAAAAATATCTAACAAATCCTTAAAAATTAATCAAATTAGCAACACCCTTCCTATGAATAAACATTTCAAGAAATTTATAGGAGAGCTGCTCTTTTCTATTGAGTTATATTTTAAATAATTGCATTAGAAGAAAGACATTAGGACATTCAACACAAGGTTAATTCTGCTCTATCCCTTTGGGTTCTTCTAGATTAGTCTAAACAAAGTAGACCAGCATTCATTCGTTGATGGGATGCAAAAGTCAGTCATCTCTCTCCCCATCCTGCCCCACCTCCATCTATGGTTCCTAGATGCATTAGACTTAGTCATGGGGCATCTGGTGTCCTGGCCCAGGGGACAGGCACCATGAAGACTGCAGCTACTAAGCGTGATCTACCAGGGCAGCCAGAAAGGAGGTCAGTTCTTATTCAGTTGAGTTTTCTGTTGCTTCTTAAAACGCACAATGATGATTTTCAGAGGTCTGAGTGAAATGCTGGTTCCCTGGAAGAGTTAACAAATGAGCTGTGAATATTTTATTAATACTAGTTCATCAAATAATGAACGGAGGCTGGTAGATTCAAAGCTCACATATAAATAACTGTTCAGAGTCCATTGTTTGTAGTTGCTGAGAATTAAGATCTACTCTATAGTCTCTATAAATATAATTTCAGAGATAGGAAGGTGGGAATCCAGAATATAGAGAAGGCTTTGAACTTCCTTTGACTAAGCCAGATGTAGGAAGCTATCACTTGTCTACTTTTCACATCACAATCGAAAAGAGACCGTCTTCCTTTGGTAATGGAAGTGCATTACAAGAACAGGTACCAGAGTCTGTTGGCTTTTTGCTTGGTATTCCTGTTCCTTTTGTGCCCCTCAAGTTTTGCACATTAGTAAGTAAGTGAAGACAGTACATGTAGAAAGAAAAACTTGCCCTTGAGGTAGTTTGCAGCTTCAAGGGACAGAACAAGTGTCAGCCTATGAAAGAAAAGAGCGACTCACTCAGTGTCAAAACAAATGCAGTCTGCTATCTTAGGAGGAGAAACTTGCTGGTACAGGTGAAGGAGCACTTTTTCTTTGCGTGAGAACCGCATCATCTTGGCAAGCTGTTTGAGTGAACCAGACTGCGGTGGGGAGTTTTTTCCCCAAACCTTTCATTACGCCACCCTGACTTGCTACCAAAGGTTGCCTGGGCTTGTCGATACTTGTGAGTTCTGTGCATCAGTAGGGACTGAGAAATATAAAAAAAGAAGAAACTTCACAGATGTGGGTTATTTCAGAAAAGTGGAGAAGAGAAGGAGGGAGATTGTAGATCTTAGAGAAAATATTAATATTATGAGTCAGATACACCTGAGGTTTCCATATGCTTCGCAGATTCAATTTATGTGGTGAAGCGCACATCTTCTTTCTTTGTTTACTCTTCCAGATTCTCCTCTTGATCCTCCTCCAACTTGGAAACTTCTTCTGCTGGATTTTAAAGCTGTGATTTTAAAGCAGTCTGCTCTGGCCTAGGCAGATTTGTTTGATCACGATGGTTCCCTAGGCAAGGACTAGACAAAGCAGCGTAGCAAACAAGATACTTCTAGAATAAGCAACATTTTTAGTAAAGAAGACTATTT
Organism: Monodon monoceros; assembly: GCF_005190385.1. Taxonomy (NCBI): domain Eukaryota; kingdom Metazoa; phylum Chordata; class Mammalia; order Artiodactyla; family Monodontidae; genus Monodon; species Monodon monoceros. The sequence continues at coordinate 60,329,468 of NW_021703771.1, forward strand.
GGGGGTGAATGGACCTCGACTTCTTGAAATTGGAGCTCCACTTTGTTCAAGTTCCCCCAATAGGTATCTCTTTATTGCATTTGAGATAGAAAGTCTCATAGCTGTAGTTCAGAGAAAGCGAAACACAATAAAAGTTATCATTCCCATCATAATCCAAGTGAGTCAGTTGCAGACACAGGAGGCGGGGGAAGTAGGGGGGAGAGGGCTGTGCTTTACATAAGCATTCTGAAATCCAAGACCTTTTCATCTGTGAAGGGGCTGACAAACTACAGCCCCCAAGTCAAACCCAGCCCAATTCTAGAAGCTAAGAAGAGCTTTTACATTTTTAAAGGGTTGTAGAAGCAGTAGCAGCAGCAACAGGAAACTTATATATCCTCAAAGCCCTAAAATATTTATTATCTGACCCTTTAAAGAAAAAGTTTGATGACCCCTGACGTGAGCCTACAATTCCCTAGAGCCTTAAGTGCTTCTTCGGGTTCCTGTAAGTAACCACTGATGAGAAGAAAGAGAGTGTGGAGGATTTTGTGGGAGGTGTTAGAACAGGGCCTGGAGAAGAACTACGCACCTGGTATCTGCATTCCTTTGGGCAGAACTCAATCACGTGGCTACAGCTACCTGCAAAGGAGGACAGGAAATACAGTCCAGCTCCTTGCCAAGGAGGAAAATAAATCTGGTTGGTGAAAATGCCAGTGTTACAAGGCACACAAGATTAACTGCTTGAAAAATTAAATAGGCAGTTGTTGAAGAGTTCAGGAAAAGGCTAGAGCACTTCAGGCTGAGGTTATGAGGTTATCATGGTGGTTTCCCAGAAGAGGTCAAACTGTGATGGCCAATCATCAAGAGGGTGGGAAATATAGATAACTGGAAAGAGATCATCAAAGCACAAGGGTGGAAAATGTAAGGCTTGCACAGGGAATCATATTTCACAAGGAAAGAAGCTTCACAGGGAAGTTCTAGGAAATACTCTTTAGAAAGACTGGGTTCCACTGGTAAAAGGCCTTGAGTGTCAGGCCATGACAGGCAGTATATATGGAGGCCGACTTTTAAAAATCATCCAACCAGTGATTTTTTTTCCTGATTTTTAATTTATTCGTTTATTGTTGCTCTATGGCTGCATTATTTACGAGTCTGGAAACTCTGCATCTTGAGTTTCTTCACAGATTTCTCTAGGTGAAGGCTACTTTCAGAAGATAGGCGTGCTGGGATTTCAAGAAACAAAATGAAATGATAAAAATTGACCCATCTCTTTTAAAAAAAGTCAAATTTGTAAATTATACATTTATAAGAGTATATGATAACATTTGTGGTCAGTTTAAAGAATAATAATAAAATTAACACTCAGGCATGCACCATCAACATAAGTAATAACAGAATATTGTCCATATTTGGGACACCCCCCCCTTACTCCCCCATGCCTCCTTGATCACATCTCCCTCTCTCTATTGCCCCCTTCCAAGAAACAATAATTCTGCATTGTATGTTAGCTGTTCCTTGCTATTCTTTATAGTTTTACCACTTACATATGGATCTCTATAAATAAATTATTTAATTTTACCTATTTTTGACCTTTGTACAGATGGAATCATATTAAACATATTCTTCTGTGACTTGTTTTTCTTAATATTACATTTTTAAGATTCATGCAAAATTCTACTGTATGTTATCCATTCTACTCTAGATGGTCATTCCTGTTTCTTTTTAAATTGGAGAAAAATCTATCTCTTCAAAGAAGACATTAAAATGAATACTAACAAAACAGAACAAAATAAAACAAAAATCAGGAAATAAGATGCTAGTGAAGGATGCATTGCTCTTTGTTTGTAGAACATTTGAAAAGTCCACTGTATCTCTCCTTGGGACTCCTTGGTCTTACAGGAGTATAAAGTTTGGCTTACCATGTTTTAACTTGATTTGCTGTGACATTTATCTGTACTCTTTTTGGTGGTTTGTTTTTTCGAAGCACCAGTTCCTGAATGTGATTGAAGGGCTGTGGCTACCTTAGAGACTGCCCCTGTCCCCCGGTCTTCACCCTGCCAGTTAAGAACATTCAAGGCACTTTTGTGCTACCAGGTCTCAGATTCTACTTCAGGACATTTTTTGCATGGGCCTTTTTGAGAGAATTTCCTTGCAAACCTCAGGCCCTTGACAACACATGACTTGGCTTTTATAATCCAGTTCTTCCAGATATAATGTAAGTCTGACAGTGATAATTTTATGTTAGTCATCTTCATTGTTAGACTTTTGTCCTTGAGTCTACGAATGATTCAATTTCATAAATGAAATAAGCTCTGTCTCCTTCACATCTTGAGGCTGGCTCAGAGAATGCTTCTCAGCTCCAGCTGATACATCTATTTACCTATCCACCGCGGAAAGCTTGGAAATCCTGAGTCGGAACCCGGGGAATGTCTACGTACTGTCCCATAAGAGAATCTCAGCTGCTCAGTTCTCACTATCTAATGGAGTTTTCAAGAATATAAACAACCGGGCTTCCCTGGTGGCCCAGTGGTTGAGAGTCCGCCTGCCAATGCAGGGGACATGGATTCGTGCCCCGGTCCTGGAAGATCCCATATGCCATGGAGCGGCTGGCCCCATGGGCCATGGCCACTGAGCCTGCGCGTCCGGAGCCTGTGCTCCGCAACGGGAGAGGCCACAACAGTGAGAGGCCTGTGTACTGCAGAAAAAAAAAAAAAAAAAAAAATATATATATATATATATATATATATATATAAAAACAATCACCTAATTTCTTCCCATAGAAAGAGACAAGAAAATCTTTCTGACTGGTGGGACATTTTACTTCTCAAACGTTTCTTTAAGTTTCTTTTCCTTTTGGTTTTATGTTTCACAGTCAGGTTTCAATTCTGAATAATTAGCATATGTTTGCCTCATGAGAACAACCTGAGTTGCAAAACTCATTTTTAAGCTTCTCTGCTTAAAGCAATCAGGTCCATACATTATACACCTGTTACCTGATATGCATTTTCTAATAGTCTAAAGCCATCCCATGTGAATATTCATTTTCACATTAAAGGTAGAAAAAGCCTGGAAGCCTAATTTTCTGGGTTTTTTTCTTTCTTCCTTTTGCCGAGAGGCAGATACTCTTCTTTTGAAAATCCTATTTATTCCTGATGGGCAGTTTTACTTCTATCTTCAGATACATTATTTTAGAATTGTGTACTCAGTTCAGCAAATTGCTTCTTAAAGTAATAAATAAATAACAAATTAAACTTGCAGTTAGAGTTTACTAAAAATATAGGTTGCTATAATTTTGTTGGTGATAGAAGTACAGAAGTAGAAATGATTAATGATGATTACTAATTACACAGCTGCATTCAGAGAACACAAGTCTATAGAACCATGGATTTAAAGTTAAATAAGGGCTTCATCCTAGGAAAAACCATTGTAGACAGTGTCCAAATGTAGCTCATTTCTAGTCTGTACTTAATCACCCCCATCACCTGCCATCACTTCGCTTAACAAAGAAAACCAGAAAAATAGAGCACTAAAATGACCATCTCATTCTTCTTCCCGAGTTGTTTTGTTGACTGTTAATTTGTGTTTAAAAAGCACCATCAATGTGAGAAATTATCAGGTATTAATAATAGTGAAGAGGCAATTCTCACTTCTTTCCTTCCTAAATTTTGGATAATCTATCCTGGCGTTTCATATTAAAAATGGCTGGGACTTCCCTGGTGGCACAGTGGTTAAGAATCTGCCTGCCAATGCAGGGGACACAGGTTCGATCCCTGGCCTGGGAAGATCCCACATGCCGTGGAGCAACTAAGCCCGTGCGCCACAACTACTGGGCCTGCGTGCCACAACTACTGAAGCCCGGGTGCCTAGAGCCCATGCTCTACAGCAAGAGAAACCACCCAAGGAGAAGCCCTCACATCGCAACGTAGTCCCCGGAAGAGTAGCCCCTGCTCACCGCAACTAGAGAAAGTCAGAAAGCCCACGTGTAGCAACGAAGACCCAACACAGCCAAAAAATAAATAAAAAAATTTTTAAGAAAAGGGCTTATTGGTGAGGCTAGTGAAAATCTCTATAAAATAAAATCACTAAATATTTGACTTATAGACAGAAGATGTGGGTTTGATCACTTCATCTGTAGCTTAAAATAAGAAAACCTACAAAATAGCTCTCACATTTTTTTTAACTGTTTACTTTTTTTTTGATGAGCACAAAAGTCACATTTTTCCTTTTCTGTTCTTCACTCCTGTAGAAAAATCATTATTTTAGGAGAAACAATTTTGCAAATAAAGCAACAGAGAGCCAGAGAGGTTATGTGAAATTGTAATATCTCGAACTTAGTTCTCTTACATCCCAGTCATGTGTTACTTTCAGTACTCAATCAATGACCAAAAACAAAAAAGACAAAAGTGTGTGGGGGGGAGCGAAATGGAGATAGAAAAAGGAGATAGAGAGACATAGGGAGAAAAAGAAAGGGAGAGAGAAAAGAAGAGAGGAGAGAGTAGAAGAGGATGTTATTACTTTTATGAGTGTTAAATAGAGGATGCTGGGTAGGGAGGAAAATGATGATAGTGGTAGGGACAAAAGAATATGGAAATAAGGAAAAAGTTGTCACCTAACGGGCTTAGCTACTGTGGCTATAATTTTGCAGCTATTCAACCTGATTGTTGAATTAGGAAGATGTATGCACCTTGCCTTCAGAGAGGTGGCTTGGTGTGATGAAATAGATTTAAAAAAGAAAGAAAGAAAGAAAGAAAGAAAGAAAGAAAGAAAGAAAGAAA
>NW_021703771.1:60334228-60372030 GCF_005190385.1 Monodon monoceros
AAAGAAAGAAAGAAAGAAAGAAAGAAAGAAAGAAAGAAAGAAAGAAAGAAAGAAAGAAAGAAAGAAAGAAAGAGAAAGAAAGAGAAAGAAAGAGAAAGAAAGAGAAAGAAAAAGAAAGAAAGAAAGGGGGAGAGAGAGAGAGAGAGAAAGAAAGAAAGAAAGAAAGGAAAGAAAAGAAAGAAAACTTCCAGAGAGATGCCTCTGTTGGAATCTATTTCCACCACTGAAGTGCAGAGTGACCTTGGTCAAGTTACATAACTTATTTACTTTTCTTTCCCCTTGTGAGAAATGGTGATAGAATATCCACCAACCCTACCCACCATCGTGTTATCTGAGGACCCAATGAGATCACTTTTGTGTAAAAGCTCTTTGAAAGCTGCAAAGCACCAAAGTAATATATAATATATAGCCAACCACAAGGAAGCTGCAGGCTGTTCATGGGCCTGGCAGTTGAAAGTCAAATGCAAAAGAAAATGGAGAAGATGGATCACCTCCTTTTTAAGAAGAAGGCAGTTATCCCATAGCCAGAGTTTTAAAACCACCTTTGACATTATTTACGTGTTTACTATTAAGCTACAGAGCATAAGCAATTTTATTTTAGCATTGTGATTATAAAAATAGAGGTTCATAGAGGTGTTGGGAGAAGGGAAGCAATGTATTCAGGACTGAGAAGTGTTCTCAGGGGACTGGGTCACTTGGCGCCCTTTCCAGAGCACTGGGAGATGCCTGCAAAGGGTGAAAGCTCCCAAGGGGCTTGCATCTGCCTCTCTGCCCTCTCCTGAGTGACGCAGAGCCAACTGCAGAGCTGGAGAGAAATGAGCCTGACAGATCCTCCTGCGACCTCCCAGCCCGGTGCCTCCTGTCAGAGCCAGCCAGCCAGGGGCAGAGGTGGATGCAGTGAGCACCAGGGCGAATGCACGATCAGAGCTGCTGACACACTGACCTCTCGCCTTTCACAGCTCTTCAAACTGCTGGGGCTCCAGAAAGGAAATAGACACATGGAAACAGAGATGACAAAAGGCTTTTCCCTCCAACTGCTCAGCTTGTGGTAATGGATTTTGGAGGATTAAAAAACAAACAAAACTACTGCTTATCCTCTCTGGGCTTATCAAGTGTTTTATCACATTTTTATAAAATATAGCCTTAGCCTAAGAGCCTTGTTTGCATGAGGGTGTGTCCAGTTTATGGGTGGAAAATTTCCATCATTCTGTTGTATGTCCCTCCCTCCTTTGTTCAGTGGTTCAGAGTCTCTCTTGTGATCCTAATATCCTCTAATCCTAAGGATTAATTTTGAGATTTTAAAGCTTCAAGGACCAAAATGGTGGGGAAAAAAGAAATCAGAGCTCTTTGCGGAATAGGGTCAAACATTTGCCAAATGTCTGTACGAAGAGCAGATATGACTCTTTTCTTACTTGGTCAACCATCCAATTATATTTTTAAATGGTTATTCAGCCAATACTATGTCAAAGGCACCATATGCCCTTTTCTTTTAATCCTTCAATTCAGCAAATTAACTGAGGTGACCGATTTTGTCACTAAAATGGTCACATTGGTTGTGCACTTGTGTCTCTTTTCCACTTGTGGTTTTTCCCAATTCCTGTGTCTGAGACAGGTGTTGACAATTGTTATTGTGTGATGGGAATATTCAGAAACACCAGCACAGTTGGGTGGACAAATGTCTTCGTCAGGAAGTCATGAATTGGCTTGTGATAAGGAAAGGTCGATTTGAAAACCATCTTCCCCTTGGTCTCATTTGGACTTTCTCTTTCTTTTGTTGCTCTCTGTTGAGAATTCTGCCCTTTAAGTCTCTGCAAAGCCTGTCTTGCTGGCACTCTCCTACATACACATGCCTTCCTTGTAAACATCTTACCACTTTCTAAGGGAAAGTTGTAGATTCATATAGTAAGAAACAAAAGTTGGTGTCAGCTCTCTCTTAGACAATAGATTTCTGAAACAAAAGAAAAAGATTCTATATGTCAAGATGCACAAGCAATCAGTTCTGAAATCACACTGGTCTTTCACCAGCACCAGGATGAGCTGCACCCCAGGCAGCCTGGTGAGCAAATTCTGAGGCTTTCTTTTCATTACAAGGCAAAAGCCCATTGCACTGCCATTGGCCTGCAGCACACTTTTTAACTTAAAAGCAAATTCTTATTTTTTGAAGACTAAACATTAAAAAAAACCAAACCACCCTTAAACCTCAACAAATTTCAGTCTCTCTGGAAAAGCAGTTGATAAATACACTCAAACTGTGAATATATTTTCACACTGTTAAGCATTTACTTATTAAAAAATAATATATGTTTCTGGAAAAAGCTCTCTTTTGAAAATCTCCCCAGGGTCAGATCACGTACATATAGTCTGTGGAATCAAGGCCTTGTAGGTAAAAGTAATTATTTTTGTCGTATGAATTCCTCAGGAAAGAAGATCATGCCAAGATAGGCATCTACTATTTTATTTTTTAATTTAGATTCTCCACCCTATAATAATCTACTATAAATTGTATTTCTGGTAGCTTTGTAATGTGTCAACTTGGCGAGGATGAACTACATTTCCCAAATTTCTGTTCCTGTATGTTTCAAGTTCAGGTGGGCTATAAGAAAGCTGCTGTGGGAGATGCAGAGGCAGGAAGGGAAGCAGCAGCCCTATTCTCGCTCATCCACACTGTTGCTTACCTGCTGGCTCATCTCATCGGTGTGAGGCTGTGGCCAGCCTTACAACTGTCTCATCATCCCTGGATCCTCCTTCAGCTTCTCTGATTCCTGCACCAGGTGAGCAGAAAGGAGCAACTGCTCTCTACACAGTGATAAGACATTTGCTTGCCAGAGGGTAGGGAATAAATCCCATGAAAAATCAGGGAACAGCAACCCCAGTGAAATGTCTAGGTGTCCAGTCTGTGGCATGTTAAGGTACACTTTCTGACCCCTTTACTGAGTGATCCCAAAAGCTATGGGTGTGAGCAGGGGTCCAGAACAAGAGCAAGCTCTATAAGAAGCCCAGACCGCCACTGGTTGTTACCAAATGCAAATTCATGTGCCCAAGACACAGTGAGGCCAAATGAACGTTGGAGTTTGGAGCAAAGAAAGGTTTATTGCAGGGCCGTGCAAAGAGGCGAGGTGGCTCATGCCTCCCAAAACCCTGAACTCCCTGAAGGGTTTCAGCAAAACATTTTTAGAGGCCAGGTGATAGCGGGGGCCGGTCGCAGCATATATGATCAGTTTGTGCACGATTCTCTGATTGGTTGATGTTGAGGTAACAGGGCAGTGTCACAGGGGTTAACATTATCAATCCTTAGGCCCCAGGAAGTCTAGGGGTTTATGATCATCAAGTAGTTAATTTGGTGGTGGTTTAGCATCTGTAAAACAACTCAGGAAGTGTGCATCACATACTATTATCTAGGTACTTCAGAGAGGAGCTACAGCAGAGGACGGGTCTGTCCCAGGAAGGCCCCATAGGGTCATGATCAGTTACACTCGGACTATCTAATCCAGAAGATCCAATGGTGCTTGAAATGTCACTGCCAGATAGGGATGCTATTTAGAGCCTCTTTCAGATTCCTATAGGTGGATCACAGTGCAAATCCTTAGGATTTTAGAATAAAGCCCTCCTCTGTGGATAACTATTCTTCTTTTAAGAAATAGCTTACATTTTGCTACTGAGTCTTAGTAGAAATTGAATGCTTGGCCATGGGTCACTAAGGTACTGTGTGACCTGAGCTGTCTAATGGTAGGGACAATGGTCCCTGAAGGATTTCCCTTTACCACTGAAGGACAGTGGTAAAGGGAAATCCTCCCAGTGAGAGAATTTTGAGCACTACGCCTGGTTGTCCATTTTGATTGGAAGGAGAGATGTCCAGAAGTACAAGTCTACACTAATTTATGGGTCATGGCTAATACTTGGCTGGAAGGTCAAAAGAATTGGAAGAAATGTGATTGAAAAATTGGTGTCAGAGAGATCTGGAGGAAACGTAGGTTGACAGATCTCTCCAAACAGGCATGGTCTGTGAAGATATTTGTGTTCTATGTGAATGCTCAGCAAAGGGTGAACTCAACGGAGAAATATTTTAAAAATCAGATGGAGAAGATGAGCCATTCTGTGGACATCAGTCAGCCTCTTTCTCCAGCAACTGTTGTCATTGCCCAAATGGCTCATGAGTAAAGTGACCATGGTGGCAGAGATGAAAGTTTTGCAAGGGCACAGCAACATAGATGTCTACTTGCCAGGGACCACCTGACTATGACTGCTGCAGAGAGCCCAATCTGCTAATAGCAGAGGTCAACAGTGAGCCCCTCTCATGGCACCATTCCCAGCTACTAACTAGCCAACCTGCTGGCAGGTTGATTACGTTAGATCAGATCTTCCCTCATAGAAGGGGTGGTGCTTTGTTCTTACTGGAATAGGCACTTACACTAGATACAGATTTGTCCTCCCTGCTCACAATGCTTTCGCCCAAACCACCACCAAAACCATATACAGAATGAATTATTCACTACCATGGTATTTCACAAAGTATCACTTCTGACCAAGAAACTTATTTCACAGCAAATGAGGTACAGCAATTGCGTCATGCAGCTCACCGGTCTTATCATGTTCCCCATCACCCTGAAGCAGCTGGCTTGATAGAATGATGGAATGGCCTTTTGAAGACTCAGTTATAGTCAGCTATCCAGGATGCAAATATGCTCTAAATCATCATCCTGTATTTATTTTTGTTTCTCAAACAGCCAGTATTCATGGGCCTGGGAACAAGGGGTGATGATGAGAAAGGCTCCTTTCACTATTGTCCCTGGTGATCCACTAAACTGCTGCTTCCAGTCCCTATGATGTTAGGATATGCTTGTCTAGAGTTCCAAAGGGAGGAGTGCTTCCACCAGGGCACCCAGTGATGACTCTGTTGAACTGGAGTGCCCCTTGACTCATGCCATTGAATCAACAGGCACAGAAGGGAGTGACAGAACCTGCGCTGCTTCTACACAAAGAGGTAAAGGGGAGTGTCTCCAATGTCAAAGATCCTCTAGGTTGCCTCTCAGTATTCCCATACTCTGTGATTAAGTTACATCAACTCAATTAACAGGACTCCTAATGACCCAGACCCTTCAGGACTGAAGACTTTGTTCACCCCACCAGGCAAAGATCCACAACTAGCTGAAGAGTTTGCTGAAAATGAAGGGAATATGGAATGGGTAGTGGGAGGAAATAGTTATAAATACCAGCTATGACCACACAACCAGTTGTAGATATAAGTACTGGAATAGTTATTAGTATTTCTTCCTTACTATGATATGACCATGTATATGTATGTATAATTATATATAGTTTATATACATATATGCATATAAATATATATATATTTACCCAATTATTTTTGCATTTGTCCTCTTTCTCATGCCCTTATCTAATGTAAGATGTGTTAATAGTAGTAGACTTAATATCTCAGTATATAAATTATAGGATAGCAGAGGGGAAATGTGAATTAGCAAGGAGCACACTAAAATCAAACATCACCCAAAGTCAAAAAAAAATTTTTGGATCCTCTTCCGGGGAAGGTTAATGTGTTTGGGTTGTACTTGGGATAGATGCATCGTGTTAGGTAGAGACATGGCTGTGTTATTATCTTTATTTGGAGAGTAAGTATGATGTAAAGAAATGTGCTCAAGTGCCAAGTTGTCAAGAACTAACTTTGTAATGAGTGAACTTGAGGAGGCTGAACTATATTTCCCAGAATCTCTCCCCTGTATATTTCTGGTTAGAGTGGGCAGAGGGACATTCTTGTGAAAAATTTGGAGGGGGTGTGTGAGGCTACAGCCATTCCATAGCTCGTACAAGTTGCCTTTTCTCTGCCGTCTCACGTACTGCAAGAGACGGTAGCTGAGCCTGTCACTGCTCTGCCTTCCCTGGATCCTCCTGCAGCTCCTCCAATTCCTGGGCCTGGTGTGTGTGTTTAGCTCTGTGATGAAGGGCCCTGCTTCTGCAGGACATCCATGCAATCAAGGTCAGAGGCATTAAGAACTGATAAAAGTTTCAATCTCTCCCTTTGAGCTACAACTTGCTTGTGCCTCTGGATTCCAACTTGCTCTAAAATAGGCTCTTCCCCATTTTACATACACCTTCTTTTCCTGACAGCCTTTCCTTGGACTTCAAGCTCCAACATCAGATGTGAAGACAACAATCTTACAGACATGAATTAACCACACACAACAATTATATAGGGTCAAATCCCTGTAACTATAAGTATCCCCTAATGTTTCTCCTTCTGTAATTGAACCCTGACTAACACAGTATTTTGGTTGAACTTTAAAAGGTTCCATTCTTTAAAAAACAAAAAAACCTCAATTTTTAAAGAGATAATTGACATACAATAAAATGCACATATTTAAATTGTACAATTTGATAAGTTTTGACACTTGCATACACCCATGAAACCGTCATTATAATCAAGAGAGTGAATCAGCCTCAAAAATCTACTTTGTCCTCTTTCTAACCTCCCCCCACCCCTCACTGCTTCTCCCTCCCCACCTCTCCAGGCAACCACTGATGTACTTCCTCCTATTCTAGATTAGTTTGCATTTCCTAGTGTTTTATTTTATTTTTTAGTTCTTTTTTTGTTTTTTGTTTTTGGCCATACCACGCGGCTCGTGGGATCTTAGTTCCCCAACCAGGTTTTGAACCCAGGCCCTGGCAGTGAAAGTGCCAAGTCCTAACCACTGGACTGCCAAGGAATTCCCTCTAGAGTTTTATATACATGGAATCATACAGTGCATGGTCTTTTTTGTCTCTCTTATTTCACTCAGCATAATTATTTTGAGATTCATCTCTGTTGTTATGTGTTCGTTCTAAAATAGTTGAATCTAAAAGGTTAAATTCTCTTTTCTTAAAATCTAAGTATAATTGGCTTATAATGTTGTGTTAATTTCAAGTGTACAGCAAAGTATTTCAGTTAGACATCTATCTATCTATCTGTCTATCTATTCTTTTTCAGATTCTTTTCCCTTATAGGTTATTACAAAATAAAAGGTTAAATTCTTAATGAACAACATTTTATTTAAATATAGGTCAAATGCAAGCATTTAGATGCAGTGTGACTGGGCATAATTCAGAGAAACAGGAGTCCAGGCAATCAGAGGTGATACATTGGGAGCACTTCCTGATGGCAGGAGGACCTAGAGATGGCAGGAGCACGAGCTTCTTTGGAAAGGTCTTTGAAAGGCTGGACTCTGTGTAAAACAGAAATCTTGACCGGTGGAATAGAGCTGGACTGCGCCATCTCCAAAGGTTATCTAGGAGACTAGGGAGGGACCAGACACCACCCACTGAAGTTTGAGCACCTTCAGAGAGAGACATGGAATGATGTCAGCCTGAATAGAGATGAGTCGTTCTTGTTCTTACCTTGCTTCAGCACCATCAACACATGAATTCATCAGCCAAAAAGGGTCCCTTAAAGACTCCAAATATGAGTCGTGGAAAGCAACATAACGTAGTGGACATTTGACCGGAAGCAGGAGAACTGGGTTTAACCTGGATCTGGCACCTGTCAGCTGTGGGACTGTGAACAAATCAGATTCTGTTTCTGAGTCTCATTTCCTCAACTGTAAACTGAAGGAGCTGGATTATGGGATCTTGAGAATCTCTTCAGCCTATGCATCTAAGAGTGGGATAATAAAGGCCTAGAGAAGGAACAGGTGTTGTCATGCCAAGAACCATGTAGACAACCTGAATCAAATCCCCCTGTGTAACTGTAGGCACTACAGCAGAGCCAGCCATCCACCCATCCATTCACCCGTCCATCCATTCATCCATCCATCCATCCATCCATCTATTCATCCATTCAGTAAATATTTATTCAACACCAATAGTACAAGACATTGTGCTCAGCAGTGGAGACAAGAATATGAATGTGACCCAACGTCTTTCTTCAAGAGGCTCACAGTTCACTAAGAGAAAACAAATTACAACACTTGATAATTTTAATAAATGCGTTAAGAACAAAGATGGTGTTTTGGTAATATTTTGATTTTAGGACCTTATACAGAGTAAGAGGAAGATAATTTTTGTTATTGAAATAACTGAATATGAGTACATTTAGGGCAAAGGGAACTTCAGAAAGTACTACATGGAGATACAGGAGGGAGAGATTAAAAATGTTAATCTCAAGCACTGTCCCTTTAGGAAACTCATGGTCACCGTTTTTCCTTGGCATATCATACCATATCATATCATATCTAGTTATATATCTCTTATATGTACTAATTACTCAGGAAGCCTTTAGAAAGGAAGAGAAAAGAGAAAAAAATTCTAATTCTACTCTCCATATAGCTAAACAGGTAATCATCAATTTTCGCTATTAGAAGAGGCCCAAACTGGGAAGCCACAAACTTTCTAAGCAAAGGATACATCATCTAGAATTGGCCAAATTTAATTAATCCAATATTATTAACTTACACTTTTAAATATAAAGGCAATAATTTTAAACCCGAGGTTCATCCTCATAAAAAAATATGTTTTTGAGGTTTATGTGATAAACACTAATGTATTTACTTATTAGCATCTAACTTTTCCAGAGATGGCTTTAAATCAATACATTTCTGTTTTCAAAAACATTCTCCTTTATTCTTTTCAATTTTATCAGAATGAAACAGCTTTAGGTGAGTTGATTAAAAGAGAAGAAACAGCTTATACCAACAGAGAAACTCTGACCATCATTTTTATTTTTTGTTCTTAACATATACAGTTGAAGATAGTAGTAAACAAAAAGCATATGCCTATTTTAATCGTTTAACCTTAAATGCTTAGCTATTCAACAGACCTGGGTGAAGTCTGTTCCTCTCTCTGACTTCCCCAAAGCCAGCAAGCTGGGTCATGTGGCTGGCTGATCTCCCAACACCACCTACCTCCATTCCATGAGATGCCGTCAGATCCCACCCAAAGGAGCCAGTCGTCCCCATGAAACAATGAGCAATTCTTACAAGACACAAGTGGAGCTCTGTTACTGTGGCACAGGAAGGCTTGATAAGATCTCTCAACCACAGCATTCTTTTGTGTCAGCAGACGCAAGTGGGATGTTCCTTCTGCAGCTCTTACGGCGCAAGAGGAAGCAGGCTTTGAAACACAATGTTCATTGAAATCGGCTTTCATCTAAGCAATCCCGTGGTGGCTCCTGCTTCACGATGTGCATTCTGTCTGCAGCTGAGCTCTCCTGATGCATTTCCGCTGTTTGTTCTGCGGGGGAAGGCAGCACCTTTATGAGACTCACTCTTACTAGGTAAAGGGTGTCACACTGTGCTAGGCAAAGCATACTGTGTCAGGATGCCTCCAGTGAGTCTGGAGCCTAGAAGGAGCATTAAAAATAAAATTTAGAAAAACAGTCAAAGCCTCCGCCATCCTGGCTCACTGATGAAGCACTAGCTCTGTCAGGGGAGGAACATAAAGCTGCCTGGATGACTCTTGGGCAGCACATGTATGCTTGGTGACTTTTGGAGCAGGAAGTATTTGCTGCTTTAGTTATTGCAGTGAGCACAATGCCACAGGCCACAAATAGTGGTACTTAACTATGGTCTGAGTGCTATGGACACTCAGAGAACCTGCCCAGTAGCATGTTGTTCTCCATTATTCATTGTGGGGTGATTCTGGCTCTCAAAAGACAAAAAGGGGGAGAGGAAGTAATCCACAGTGTCAAATCATAGGTAAGAAGTTTCTCCATCCTATTGTCCTGAGTTATTAACAATTCATCTTCTTTTCAGAGAAAAACATTCTGGATTAATAAAGAGGTCTAAATCAATACATGGGGAAATAAGCCAACGCTATGTAGTCCATTTTTCCTTCTTTCTAGACACCTCCTCCCATATACCACTGCCCTTCCTTCTCTGCTCCACTCTACCTAGACTAACCGACTTATAATGCAAAGTAAGCTAAACAATTAACTTTCAATATGGATAGAAGAGTGGACATGATACTTTTCCACTTCCATGGCACTTAACTCTGCATATATATTTTTTTCCCTTGACTCTCAAAATAAGCTGGAGAAGTTAGGCTGGCATTGCCTATTTCAGCGATAGTGGGAATCAGCAGAGAGACAGAACAGGGTCAGAGACCCTTAAATCTCATAAAGAACTGGCAAGCAGTACATGAAGGAAAACTCATGTGTGGGGTTCCTGGCCCAGGCCCTGTTCATCAGATTGGGTCCCCTAGACATGTGGACAGGTGATCAGTCTTCAATCTGACCATCAAGCCTGGCTTTCATCACCACCAGAGGGCTAAAGTCCTACATATGTCTGTGTGTTTATGTGAAGGTAGATGTGACAGATATACAAGGAGATACTGATACTGGAAAACTTGAAAAACCTGTAAGTTATTTCTTGGAATCCAGTGTACTTATTCTAGTCTAAAAAGAACAGACGTCAATTTTGTAAGTGGCGCAGGACACAAGAAAATGACAACCCAGGCAGTTAACTTTCCCAAGAAGGAAAGAATCGAAAGAGTCCCAAGAAATCAAAATTCTAGCTAAACCCCATGAGGAGGACCCAAAACTGTTCTCTAAATGGCTGATCTTTAGCTGAGCTAACAACAGAACTCATTTTTTTTCATAAATTTCCTCCTTTCTTTCTTTTTGGCTGCGCTGGGTCCTCGTTGCTGCACGAGGGTTTTCTCTAGTTGCAGCGAATGGGGCTACTCTTCGTTGTGGCGTGCGGGCTTCTCATTGTGGTGGCTTCTGTTGCTGCGGAGCATGGGCTCTAGGCGCACGAGCTTCAGTAGTTGTAGCATGCGGGCTCAGTAGTTGTGGCGCATGGGCTTAGTTGCTCCATGGCATGTGGGATCTTCCCGGACTAGGGGTCAAACCCACGTCCCTTGCATTGGCAGGTGGATTCTTAACCACTGCACCACCAGGGAAGTCCCCAGAACTCTTGAATACCTGGAAATTTTGTGGAGTATTCTCTGGGATATTCTTGGGAAAGGATTTGCCCGAATCTAGGTATAGCAAAAGTTTCTGGTGACCTTTCCCCTACATCTGACTTGAAGAGTTCATTCCTGATTGCAGTAGGCTTCTGGAAAAGAGAATTCATACTACCAGTTGTCTTTGGATAGAAAGCACACATGAAACTATCACTTCCTCAATCATCCTTTTCCCTCAACCCTGGTTAAAAGAATAAAATAAAATTAGATGACAGAATAAAATGGATAACTACACTGCTGTGTATAAAATTGATGACTAATAAGGACCTGCTGTATAAAAAAATAAATAAAATTAAATTAAAAAAAATGGATAACTAGTGATCAGAACTTTGTAAAAGGGATTCCTGCATTGAGTAGGATATTCTTCCTAATTTTAAGATTTTATAGCTTTAAAAATCCTAGGAGAATAATGCTGGTGCATATAATTTCTATACGTATATCAGTGTTCTTTGGGTTAGGACCACATAAATAATATCCAGAAGAGATATCACATGGTAGATTAGAGCACATGTAATTCAGTTTATTTAATTTATTTATTTCTTCAAGTTTTTTGAGACATAATTGACATACAGCACTATATAAGTTAAGGTGTACAGCATAATAATTTTGCCTACATACATCATGAAATGATAACCATAATAAGTTTAGTGAACATCCATCGTCTCATATAGACACAAAATTAAAGAAATAGAAAAATATATTTTTCCTTGTAATGAGAACTGGTAGGATTTACTCTCTCAACAACTTTCATATAGAACACACAGCAGTGTTCATTATATTTATCATGCCGTACATTACATTCTTAGTACTTATTTATCTTATAACTGGAAGGTTTTTTTGGTTTTTTTTGCAGTACGTGGGCCTCTCACTGTTGCAGCCTCTCCCGTTGCGGAGCACAGGCTCCGGACGCGCAGGTTCAACGGCCATGGCTCACGGGCCCAGCCGCTCCGCGGCATGTGGGATCTTCCCGGACTGGGGCACGAACCCGTGTCCCCTGCATCGGCAGGCGGACTCTCAACCACTGCGCCACCAGGGAAGCCCATAACTGGAAGTTTTTAACTTTTGACTACCTTCATCCAATTCTTCCTACCCCTATCCCCTGCCTCTGGTTACCACAAATCTGATATGCTTTTAAATGAGTTTGTTTGTTTTTGAAATATAATTGATCCTCAACACTGTGTTAGCTCCTGGTACACAACGTAGTGATTCATCAGTTCATTTTAATTCAGGCAAAAAATATGTGCTAAATACCTGCTGTGTGCCCAGGACTCTATAACTTTTAGAAAATAAAAAGATACATCTCTGCCCTCAAGGACATCACAGTGGGGTCCAAAGGCAATCATACAAACAGATGATTTTGGTATAATATAGCGTGTGCTGAGTGGAGGGATACCCAGGTTAGCATGGGCCTTAACTGGGGCCCAAATTCACCTTACTAAGGGACAGGAAATTCTTCTAAAGGAGGTAATGCCTGAGATGACACTCAGGGCTTGAAAAGTAATTATCTAGGTGAAGAAGATAGGGAAGGAGATTCTAAATAGAAGGACTAATATGAGAAAAGTAAGGGGACCTGATACGCTAGGCACATTTGAAAAGCTATCATAACGGTACTTCTGGGATGTTGACAGTAAGGCAGAAATGGGGCAGGGTACATCTGTACGGGCCAGGTATGAAGACTGTTCTGAGATTTTAAAGTTTCTGTTAGGATATGGATAAGAGAAATCAGAAGACGATTTAGTTCTTAGCACTTTCTGATACTAACACTCTAGGAATTAGACAGTGTGAGGTTTGGGATCAAAGCAACTGAAAAGGGCTTCCC
Source organism: Monodon monoceros (assembly GCF_005190385.1). NCBI lineage: Eukaryota > Metazoa > Chordata > Mammalia > Artiodactyla > Monodontidae > Monodon > Monodon monoceros. Next base: position 60,346,995 of record NW_021703771.1, read on the forward strand.
AGGTGGCACAGTGGTTGGGGGTCCGTCTGCCGATGCAGGGGACGCTGGCTCGTGCCCCGGTCCGGGAGGATCCCACGTGCCGCGGAGTGGCTGGGCCCGTGGGCCATGGCCGCTGGGCCTGCGCATCTGGAGCCTGTGCTCCGCAGCGGGAGAGGCCGCGGCAGTGAGAGGCCCGCGCACCGCAAAAACAAACAAACAAACAAAAAACAAAGCAACTGAAAAGGCAAGACTGAGCCTATGCTAAGATCAAAAAATTTACTTTAAGGTTATGAAAGGCAACTAGAATTGAAGCCAGGGTTAAAACATTACTGACATCTCAGTCAGTTGGTTATGATCTCTTAGGAGAACTTTAAAGCGCATTAGCAACGTGACTCATTTTTTTTTTCTTCCTTAGAAACCAACAAGGCATCTACAAAGACCTAGGTCCTGACTGCAGTTCTTTGCACCTAAGAATAAATGAGAAAGAAATTGGAACACAAACAAAAAGGGGAAAGGAGAGGATCAAACTCTGCAGGATATGTACAGCATATTTTTGGTGGCCTCAAATTATGAGATTAAAAATGGAATGAAAAGGAAACGGTTTTGAAGGTAGATGATTGAATACAACCTCTTGAACTTGCCCTATGGGAAATAATGAAAGCAAAGATGACTTAAGTTTGTGTGTGTTTAGAGAGTCAGAAACGAGGAATATTGAGAACACTCTTTGGTTGGGAAACTGATAGAAACTACTACTATTAAAATAATTTCAGAATAAGGCAAGAAAGACCTTCATTAAAACAATAAAGTCCACAGGGCCTCAGGAGAGAAGAGGTTTGAGGGATTCCTCAGTGCCTCACCTCCCCTTCCATTCCTCCCAAACCCCATCTCTTAATGACTTAGCAAAATCAAGAAGAGGCAGCTCTGGAGCAACCAGGGCCAGCTATATAATTTGCAGGCCCAGAACAAAATGAAAATGCAGAACCCCTTATTCAAAAAGCAGAAAACAATGTACTATCAGAAATATTAGACATAAAGCTTTTTCCTTTCTTCCACAGTCTTTCTCTTGATTTATGGTGTTTTAATTAAGTTTTAATTTCATGCCATTGTAAATAGAGAAAAGATAAAATTTTAAATTCTTATCATGAATTTTACCATTCATCTTTATGTTGTGCATGCCAGTCTTAAAAACAAATTTAAAAGCACTTAACTTATATGTAGAATCATGAAAATTACATAATTTGTATTTTGTAGCTCATACATGAATATATATTTTGTGGAAGAGTAGAAATGCTACAGTATACAAACTCAACTATTTTTATTTCACTTCTCAATATTCATTATATTCCACTAACACTCTCTACCTTCAACTTACAGATGGGTAAGGAAGGACTAAAAGGAAAGGTAATAATGGATCACTATCTTTCTCTTTCCTTTATGTCATGATTTCTAGCACATGCGATCGGCTAAAACAGGGAAGTAAACATGAATAAGAAAGGATATGATAGAGTTCCTTAGTTGTTCAGGTTTCTTAGAACTCCATTGTTTTCTATCTACGTTTGAAGCAAGTTCTCATTCAAAAGGAAAACATGGCCTCTCATGGTTGCCAGACTGCCCCTCACCCCCCACCCCCAGCTTACTTAGTCATAGACCTAACTCGCTTGCTTGTACTTGCTTCAAGTCTCAATGAATTCCTATGCTGTGAATTCCTTTGCTGTGCTCAGGGGTCATCATGAACACTCGAGAATGGAGCAAAAGGAATCATAGCAATCATGCATAGCGTATGTATCTTCTCTGCTCATGCACGTGTTCCATTGTTCTGTTGGTTTCACTTAAAAAACGCAAGTTCAAGAATAAAGTTAAGAATCTTAAATTGGCAATAGCAGAGCATTAAACCAAGCCCAAGGCTCTCCTGAGCACTTCGCATGCCCATGAAGCCAGCCCTGGGGGCAATGGACAGATACTCCTAAAGCTTTTTAAACTATAGTCTAGAGAAACTGCTTCTTCCCAGTAATTATTTCTTATTTTGACCACAGAGCTATTTCAGAAAATCTTTTGGGATCTGCAAAATCTCCTCCAGTTTATAACCCTGCTCCACAGAGACAAGGCAGCAAGACTAACAGCAGTGCAATCTATAACTCAACCTCATAGAAACTAGGCAGTAAGACAAACCAATTGCAGGGAAACACACGTGGAGAAATACTTTACTTACCTGAGTCAAAGACTTTTTATTAAATTAGAGATGAAGATTGAAATGATTTGCTCTAATATCTTAATGACTATTAACAATTTTAACCTCACTCACTCAAGATCCTGCAACAACGACCCTTGTAGCTAGACCATTGTCTGTTTTTCATCTTGGGCTGAGGAAGTCCGAGCCCATAGGGCTCCCTCATCAAACAGGAAGCAAGAGGAAATAGGCAAAATGTTACCTTAGGATTCCTCAATATGGGGTATAAGACACCAGGACACTGCAGGGCTTTTCCTAGGAGATCATAAAGGTACGTAAAGATTGCTTCTTTTGCCTCCTTTGAGTTGCAGTGGTATCATTTTGAGGAACACTGCCTTAGAATGTGGCTCACTTTAAAGAAATTTCTTGGTGATAACGTCAGTATCTTACATGACTTTTTTGTATATGTCAGCTAGCATCTATGACTTTGTGTATGTTAAACTAGAATGTCCTGAGGAATAAGAGCTAATATTGAAGTACCCAGCATAAGGCATGCTGGACACATTTCCTTACCAGAAAAAAAAATGGGAAGGCACTCATCCAGGAACTCATAAAAGACACTGCAGAGAATGTTGATTGGCTGTTTTAGCCTCTGCATCTGGAGAGGTATTTATAGCCAAATCTTGATTATCAGTGGTAAAAGAGAAAAAGGAAAGAATAGATTATTGGAAACCATGCATCATTCACAAACTTTATTTTAAACAGTTGTTTTTGACTGTCACTTTTCTATCAAAATTTCCACCAGACTTACTAACAAAGAGTCAATTGACAACTCAGTGTTTAATTTCTTTTTATGTCATCTGCTGACCTGCAGGAATAAATGTCAAAGACTGGATCAGAGCATTGTTGGGTAGCCATAAACAAACAAAGGATAACAAGTGAATGACTGTTGCACATTGCTATGAAAAAAATGACTGATTTACTTGGACTTTACATGACTGTATCATACAACTATAGGAGCTCACAGAGAACAAAACTGGAGCACTGAGCCTATTGTTTGGAGGAACACTTACATCACTTAGCACATAGCTTTTAAATTCCAAGTCATACATTAGTATAGAAATGTGAATTCACTCAAAATTAGCAAGAAGTAATTGGCTAGGAAATAATCGGAGATTCCTTTTTTTTAAAAATTTTTATTGGGTTATAGTTGTTTTACAATGCTGTGTTAGTTTCTACTGTACAGCAAAGTGAATCAGCCATATGTATACATATATCCCCTCTTTTTTGGATTTCTTTCCCATTTAGATCACCACAGAGCACTAAGTAGAGTTCCCTGTGCTATACAGCGGGTTCTCATTAGTTATCTACTTTATACATATCAGTGTATATATGTCAGTCCGAATCTCCCAATTCATCCCACCCCCCCTTTTCCCCCATTGGTGTCCATACATTTGTTCTCTACGTCTGTGTCCCTACCATGTATCATGTCTGTGTCTGAATCATGATGTGTAACTAAAAGGCCAAGTCTCAATGATTCTAGAAGGGAAGCTTCTTAAAGGTCTACACTGTATTTTAAGTCATCCTGTAAAGAACAGTTTCATTAAATGGACTGTCTATTCTTGGACCTTGTTTGATAAAAGCCTTTGGACCTTACTTGAGTGGCAGGAACTCTCCCTGTGATGCAATCTTGCTTTAATATCTAAATGAATTAGGAATGACTGATGTTAAGAATACCACAGATCTGACGCCTTAGGCGTAACGGATTGCGTTTAGGCTCTGTCGCCTATCAGGATCAGTCGGTTACTGTTCTATACCCTCTGAGTTGTGTCTTGAATCCAGAAAGCTGCACACGCAGCCCATGATTCTAAGATGCATGTCCATCAACCTTAAACTCCTCACCACATATCCAAGGAATCGCTTTAAACAAGGTATGGATACTGTATTCAATTTCTTTCCAGTTAGAGTAGATTTTTGTCATTTGCTGAAACTTTTTTGTATGGTAACATTTACTGAGTGTCTATTATATCCCATGCTCTATGCTAAGTGATATTCAGCGAGGAGCTCATTTAATATTGACTCAAAACCCACGAAGCAAGTTTTTATTTTCACACTCACTTGCCAATGAGGAAACAAGGACTCAGTGAATAAATGTACTTTGCTAAGAACACTCATCTATAAAGTGATGGAAATTGGACACAGCCCCACACTTTCTCACGTTGGGGCTTGAGCTCTTACTCATTATTCTACATTGACTCCTACTTCATTGCACCAGAAGATGCTGTATTTGGTAGCATCACACAAGCTAGGAATAATACATTTTCAACAAACAGATTACTGAACGGTAAAGACTTTTTTAGGTCCAAATTGTTGCAGGATGCTATCAGAGCTCAAAAAGGCAAAACCAGTAAAAAGAGGGCAAAAAAATCAAACCATTGGTTCTGAAGAATGACATATTTTTGGAGAAGGTGAAACATAGTTAGATTGATGGAGAAAAAAGAGAGGAGGTAATGGGTCTCCCAAAAGAGTTGGTAGCTTACTACACATGTGCCTGACATGGCACTAGCAAGACTTTTACTGGCACATGGGCTGGTTGTTACTGCAAGCACTTTCTCACTCTTGCATCTGAGAGTAGATCACCAATATGAAATGCCCGATTTTCCAACAGTAAAAAGTCAACTGTATTTCCCACTTCTCTCTCTCCATTCTTTCTCATTTCCTACCATTGTTCCTAGCCTGTTCAGAATAAAATGAATCTCTGATCTAGCCCACAGATAAAGAGTTGACATTCCACTTATTGAAAGTAGTTAATCTCCACTCTATAAGTTCATAAACTAAATTTTAACCCCCAAACCATCATGAAATTGATTAGTATCATCAGCAAGACTCTTGTCAGAAGCTTAGGGTTAGTGTTTATTTGGCAGGGCTACACATCTAAATGGCATCATCACTCCTGGCATTGTTTCTCTCATGATAAAAGTTTTTAGGATTGAGCGCTTTCTCTGGAATGATATTTTCTATCCAAACCAAGAAAAAGAAAAGACACATAAATTATAGGTGCCACAATTTTGATGACATAAACAAACATTGAAGCATAATTTAGTAGCATGAGAATCTTTTGAGAAACTTTTTTTTTGACTTAAGGAAAAATAATAGAGCAAGGGAAATTCCTCATGTCTGAATGTAGAAGATATTCTAACTATTGTTGCCTATCTGTACATGGATAAAATTCCTCTAATTCTAGGCTGCTGGTTTAGAAAGTGAGCTGTAAAGTGGGCGATTTCGGTACATTCTCCCACTCAGAAACTCTGTTAAAACAGAAGCAGAGGGATTTGGGAGTGAAAAGCCTTATGTTCAGATAGTAAGCTTTCATTTTGGTAATTTCACTTTTACTGGCAGCATGATCTCTTTTAAAAAACATAATTCATATTTACCTCAAATCTTTCGGTCCTAAAATTGGTTTTAGTAAAAGATGGTGAATGTCTAAAAGAATTAAATAGGTATCCAGATGGCTGATGGATTAAACTACAAAATAGATATACTTCCATGGTTAGAGGGTTTTGAACCTGAATTATTTTTTAAAAACTTGAATATTGGACAGTTTTCCACACTGTTTATAGTAGCATTACCATATAAATGCGGAAACTTCTTCAGTTTGTCCCACCCTCAGCATCTAGTATGACTTGTTTTATTTTTTCATTTTTTATGACATTAAATGATAACATTTTGTAAAGTCACATTTCACTGTGGCTCAATTTCTTATGAGTATAGAGCTTAACAAAACAAAGCTGCAGTAAAAACTTTGGCTTTGCTTCATATTTCATTTCTTTTCCATAACTTATTATTTACAAGGATGGAGAGCCTTTTGACATTCCTTGGAATATAGAATTAATTTATTATTTGTAGACATTTATACTAAAGTGAGTGAACAAATGACACTGATTCTTAACAATAATTAAGTAGCCCTTTTATTGTCTTCACTTCTTTCACTTTTGGAGTAAATTAAGCTTGAGTTAAGATGGCTTGGTTATTCAAAACTATTTGACTCAATTTTTTTCATTTTGACTCTGAAATATATATTACAACTTTCTTTCATCCATTTTCCCTTACAGCAAAGAATATCTATTTTCAGGATAAAATATTCAGTGAGGTGAAATCATTGTTGAAAGGTTGTGTTTAACAGAAAAAAAACATCATTGGTTTGCTAGAATTTTGCCATTTGCTGACTGAAAAAGCATTTACTGGATTTTGAAGTGTATTTTCCACTTACAGAAAAAATATTTATGGAAAACTAACATTCATATGGGAAAAGAGAAAAATCTACTCATTGCTGTTTCATCATCTCTGCACAGAAGGATAGATAGGGAAAAAGCACTCATTATTTTCCTGGCAAATAATCAAGGAAACAGAAATTCTAGTGAAGGATATTTCTGTTTTAAAAGAGAAAGAAGAGATAGGGTTTGAAACTATAGAGGATTAATTCCTGTGTAAAAGTCAGCTGCATACACACAATAGCTGAGCTATACTCTCTCCTGAAGCCAGACCAAGGTCAGAAATTTCAGTTTTGATTCCTAACTTATGGAAAATTGTGACACATTTTGTATGTGGAAGTCCAGATACATGTAAACCTATCAATTTGTTAGCAGAATCAATGTTTTTGCCTATTACTTGCCTATTACCTATTAAGAAGGAGCATAACTGGAGGAATTCTTAACTTATAATACATTTGAATACAACCCACCTCACCCTACTTTATCCTTCTTTAGGTCAAACTAATGAGTCCCTTTGGAAACCAAAATAGACAACAACCACCATTGTGCTAAAATTTAATAAGATATGTGAATGCATAACAAAAATACATTTGCATTTTGATGTAAGTTATTTTTAAGACTTTCTCCAATATCTACTCTCATAGGGTTTGTCTCACAGTCTCGAGGTCAAATACAAGCAAGTGTGGATGTCAAGCTATTTAAAAATAAGTTTAAGTTGCGTTGATGAAAATGTAAATTGGTAAAATTTTTTTGGAGAGCAACTTGCCAATATCTATCCAAGTATCTCCTGTGCTAGGAGATTTCCAGTTTCAGCTCTGATGTGTAAAGACCTTGAAAGTGGTCACTCCCCTTCTTACAGCAAGATAAAGCTGAACAAACTGAAAATCAATGACTTTTCTTAGACTCACTGGAGAACTGAGGTCACAGAACAAATTGGCACTCCAAAATCTAGAACCCAGAGAGTCACATCTGCTTATCAGAAGCATGTGCCACTCTGGTAGCAACACTTACAGGGCAATTTTGACACATTGCTGGAGTCTGAGTGTGGTCTAGCCTGAAATAGAGAAAGTGCTGGGAGCTGCAGAGTTAGAGCTGAAACCTGCAAACTCTCTCTGAGTGGGAAGTATTTGCAGGGAGCCATCACTCGAGAGGGAAGTCAGAAACAAGAAAACCAGAGAAATTCAAAGTCACTGGTACCTATTGCTACTTCAGACATTAAACACAGCCCAACTCCTAGCAAATTAACATAAAAGCTCACACTAGAGGCCAATATACCCCAGTTCCTATTTATTACCCAACATAGCATGTCTGGTTTTCAACAAAAATTTATTAGGCAGGCCAAATGCAGGAAAAACACACTCTGGAAAGACAATGCAAACATCAGAAGCAGATTCAGATATGACACAGGTGTTGAAAGGAACTGTCATACAAGGAGAGATGGGTAATGTAAGTGGAGAGTGTAAACTCTCTAAGAAAGGCTAAAAATGAAATGCTGAAAACAAAAACCACTGTGATAGAAAATAAAGAATGACTTTGAGAGGCTTATTAGTAGACTGGACATGGCTGAGAAAAGAATCGATTAGCTTAATGTTAGATCAATAGAAACTTCCTCCTCCCCCAAAAAACAGCAGAGCATAACATCTAAGAACTGTAACATAATTTTTTAAAAAGTGTAACATACATGTAATTAAAATATCAGAAAGTGAAGAAAAAGAGAATGGATCAGAAGAAATATTTGAAATAATAATGGCGAAGGATTTTCCAAAATTAATGACTAACACCAAGCCTCAGATCCAGGAACGTGATAAAATTTAAAAAACTAAAAAAATTTTTAAAAAATGCAAGATAAATACCAAAAAACACATATCTTGGAATAGAAGAAGGACATTAGTTAAAAACTAAGGAAATCTGGGGGCTTCCCTGGTGGCACAGTTGTTGAAAGTCCACCTGCCGATGCAGGGGACACGGGTTCGTGCCCCGGTCTGGGAGGATCCCACATGTCGCGGAGCGGCTGGGTCTGTGAGCCATGGCCGCTGAGCCTGCGCGTCCGGAGCCTGTGCTCCGCATATGGGAGAGGCCACAACAGTGAGAGGCCCGCGTACCGCAAAAAAAACAAAACAAAACAAAAAAAAACTAAGGAAATCTGAAGCCACAACAGTGAGGGGCCCGCGTACCGCAAAAAAAAAAAAACACCTAAGGAAATCTGAATAGTTTGCACTTTAGTTATTTATAATTTATCAATATTGGTGCATTAATGTAAAATGGGCCACACTAAAATGGGAAACTCAATGTGCAGTATATGAGAACTTTCTGTACTACCTTCACATTTTTTATTAAAAAAATCAACTTGCCCAAAATAAAATGTTTATTTTTTAAAAATGCAAAACATAAAACAAAACTCTTTTTCAAATAATCTATTAAAAAATGCACTGCTAGCAGTTTATACTAAACATATACAAGCAAAAATATGCCATGAGAGATTTGCCACTAAGGCTTTTTATTTTAAAAAATCTGACACCAAACTGAATGTTCATTAGTATAAGCTTGGTTAAATAAATTGCATTATGTCAATAAAACAGATGACTATGCAGTCATTAAGAAAAAGAGAAAGAAGTAGTTCTATATGTACTGCTTTAGGAAGAACACCAAGTCATAGTAAGTGAAAAGGCAAGGTGAAGAACAAAATGCATTGTTAAGATCCCATTTGAGTACATTTAAATTCTTTAATTTTAAATTTAAATATTGGACAAGGCTTATTGCAAACAATAACAGTTCCATGTTATCACTTACTCTGTCCCTGAGATACAACAATTTCTAACTTTTTTATAGCTTTTTTTGCTATTTCCCTCTATTAAAAAAATAACATGTTATGCTTCTCTTTCTTGATTTTTCAGTTTTAGATATTTTCATTAATTTCATACTATGGATGATGAGAATTTAACTTTCTTACACCCTTATCCCACTCTTCATGCATAACTTCATTTCCTTTGTTTTCTCAATGAATTGAGGGAATGTGACAATTGTTCATAAAATTAACATTCAATGGTTATATAATATTATGAACACTTAGTTGGTCTTAAACAGACTTTAATCAGTCTCTCTGGCTTTAGCTTGATATGCTCCTGTTTTTGGATGACCTTAGCCTTTCTGGGGTTCTATGTATGCTTCTTTGCTTCACCGCCATCTTCGGTTTTAGCTTAAGCTTTTGGACCCCTTACTGTTTGCTTGGGCACCTTCTGGTTTGCTAAGTTAGCAACCACTCATCCTCCTGCATTCCAACCTCCAAATTTTATTCCTGATTCTGTTCTCTTGTCTGAGGACAGATCTAAGTTAAATGAGGACTAAAGTTTATGCAATTTTGAGTTCTCTCTTTAGGAAAATGAGGACAAAATTATGAATACAAAATTTGATGCAAAAACAAATACTTATTTGGAATAAGAAAATAAGTCATAAAATAACAACCAAAAAAGGTTTACAAATACCACAAAATTTTAAAAAGCCTAATATTTTTATTGATTAATGGCCTAACGTGACTCTATAATAGTTTTTCCCATAATTTTTCTGGCTACATATACTTTGATTACCTCCATATAAGAACAAATTTTTAACATCACTTTCTTTGGAGAAAGTGGGAAAGTGTTTCAATCTTTTCTCTAGCATGGCTAAGTTGCTTTTTCCCCCCCCGCAAGAGTTGGGATGTGACTAAACACATAGGTATAATTGACATTTTATACTATAGACATGAAAATATTGGGCTGTGTTCTACAAACACAGAAATCTTATAAATCCTAGTTGGTAAAATTCTCATCAGAAAGGAAAAAATGTATGGTTTGTGACACCAAATTATTTACTTATTATTTACCTGGTATTTAGAACAATTTTCAGACATCAGTTTCTGGCTTTGCATATTTTTATTTATTTATTTATTTATTTATTTATTTTTTGCGGTACACGGGCCTCTCACTGCTGTGGCCTCTCCCGTTGCAAAGCACAGGCTCCAGACGCGCAGGCTCAGCGGCCATGGCTCACGGGCCTAGCTGCTCTGTGGCATGTGGGATCTTCCCGGACCGGGGCACGAACCCATGTCCCCTGCATCGGCAGGCGGACTCTCAACCACTGCGCCACCAGGGAAGCCCCTGGCTTTGCATATTTTAACTCTTACTTCTCCTGCCCTACTTGGATACACTGATGCCTGGTGCCACAGGAAACAATCATACCACAAAACATCTCTGACCCTGAGTATTTGCATTGTGATGTCCACTGTGTAGATAAACTGGGTAGCAGAAGTATTTCTGGAACCAGACCCACAATAAGATTACTTGCAATAACATATCTATACACAGAAGTGATTGCATGCAGCATAAATATATCTTTCTAAACCAAAATTCAATGTATAACGAAATAAACTTCCTTGGCAGATCTTAAAAATGATCATAGTCACCATCTAATGCAAGGCACACTCTGGTGAAGGACAAGTCAGAGTAGAAATACACAGCAATTTTAATTAATTAAACAAAAGCAAAAGGCTTACCTTTGCAAATCTTACAAAAATATATGAAAATGTGAACACATTGCCAGAGTACCTCCCAGAGCCTGGGAAGGCACCCATGCAAGCAGAGAGAAGCCCTGAAGCGTATGCTTCATTAGCTTCACAGTAAATCCACCAGTGCTTTTTGTCCTTTGGGTTTATGCCCTTTAAAAATCCCTTTATTTTTGGCTATTATAAATAAACCTGCCATAAACAGTCATGTACTGGATTTTGTGTGAACTTAAGTTTTTATTTCTCTGGGATAAATGCCCAAGGGTACAATTGCTACATCATATGGCAAGCACATGTTTAGTTTTGGAAGTAACAGCCATATCTTTTCCAGAGTAACTATACCATTTTGCATTCCCATCAGTGATGAATGGGTGGTCCAGTTTCTCCACATCCTTACCAGCATTTGCTATTATTACCATTTTTTAATTTTAGCCCTTCTGTAAGATATGTAGTATCTCATTATGGTTTTAATTTGCATTTCCCTAATGACTAATGATGTTGAACATCTTTTTATATATTCATTTGCTGTCTGTATATCTTCTTCAGTGAAATGTCTGTTCATGTCTTTTGCCCATATGTTAATTGTATTTTTTGCTTTTTACTGTTGAGTTTTGAGAGTTCTTCATGTGTTTTAGATACAAGCCTTTTGTTGGTTATGTGGTTTGCAAATATTTTCTGTAGGTCTGTAGTTTGTCTCTTTATTCTTCTCATAGAGTCTTTAGCAGAGAAAATTTTTTGTTGCTGCTTTTGTTCTTCTGGAAATAACCCAAATATTTTCCATTGGAAGAATAGTTAAACCAGCTGTGGTACATATATGCCATGAATTCTACTCAGCATTAAAAGAAATGAACTATTGATACACGTAAAGACTGGAATGGATCTCAAGAGAATTATGGTGAGTGAAAAAGCCAATCTAAAAAAGTTAAAGACTATAATTTCACTTATAATGACATTCTTGAAATGACAAAATTGTAGAGATGGAGAATAGATCAATGGTTGTCAGAGATTGGGGGTCAGCAGGTAGGGGTGACTAAAGGAGGATAACACGGGGAATCCTTGTAATGAAAATTTTCTGATCTTCACTGTGGTGGTAGTCACACAAATCTTCACACGTGACAAAATTACATCGAGCTAAATACACACACACAAATGAGTGTATCTGAAACTGGTGAACATGGAAAAGGTCAGAGCATTACATCAATGTCAATTTCAGTTGTGTAAGATGTTATCATAGGGAGAAACTGCATGAGATTTCTGTATTATGTCTTACAAATGGATGTGAATCTAGAATTATTTCAAAATAAAAAGTTTTTAAAAGCTTCTTTGTGTCATTTCCAAAGGATTTCAGCAGAGAATAGAGAGAAATCACTACTATGCTTAACTGAAAGTCTGTACAAAAAAAGTTTTTAAAAGAATACATTTACATTCTGGAATATTCAGAAGGCCAGACAAAGCTTCCAAGGACCTTTTAATAATAGTTACTTTGGATGGAAAAAATTCATTTGAGAAAATACTTGTGAAAAATAAAAAGTTTTGATAAGAAACAAAACAAAGAACAAGATGGTATATTTAAATTCAGTCATATCAGTAATAACATTTAATATAAATAGAGCAAACAAACCAATTAAAAGTCAGAGTGTCATACTGGGTAAAAACCAAGACCCAAGGTGCTCAAAAAAATCTACTTTAAGTATAAAGAAACAACTAGGTTCAAAGTAAAAAGATAAAAAAAGGTATGCCTGCTAAAACTTGTCCAAAGAAAGCTGGAGCTGATATTAGTATCAGAAAAAGTAAGTGTGAGAGCAAATAATGTAACCAGAAATAATGGAGGTCATTTTATTATGATAAAGGCATCAATTAATCAGAAGGACATATCAATTATAAATATTTATGCACCCAATAACACAGCTTCAAAATACATGAAGCAAACTGATAATCTGTAAAGAGAAATAGACAAATCCATGATATAGTAAGAGATTTCAACACCAACCACTCAATAATTGATAGAACAAGTAGACAGAAAGTCAGGAAGAATAAAGAAGTTTAGGTTATTGAATAAAATAGCTAAAATTGCATATTTTTAGGACGATGTTCTTATTAAATATACATGTGTTAACTGTGTCCATGAAGAAGTTAGCAAAATAGAGATGTGTTCAAACCGTTTATACTATTTGTTGCTGCACATCTTTTTTAAATTAACATGGATTTTTGTGACCATATTGATGATCAGAAATCCAAAACGTATTGAACCAGCAGTGACCTCGCACATAGGCTATTTTATAACTTTATGACCATCTCTTTGCCTATAGTGTTTGCAAGATCAGAATCTGAGCCAATATAAATCAAGTATACTTCAATTAGAAAAACAATCTGAATCAAGTGATCCTGGACATTAGCAACTGTTTTCCCCCGCCATGGTAATCTATTACCTTTAGAGTCTGGGACTGAGAGAAATATTCAAGTTCTGTAGGTCATAGTTTATGAACACAAGTCAGATCCAGAAAAGGGCCTAGAGCATCTAGGTAAAATATTAATTAAGATAAATTAAAATGAAAGATAAAGGGTTGGTAGAGTTGTGACACAATTAGAAGGATCCAAAATATGAAATAAGAAACAGAGGATAGGGCTTCCCAGGTGGTGCAGTGGTTGAGGGTCGGCCTGCCAATGCAGGGGACACGGGTTCGTGCCCCGGTCCGGGAAGATCCCACATGCCGCGGAGCGGCTGGGCCCGTGAGCCATGGCCGCTGAACCTGCGCGTCCGGAGCCTGTGTTCCGCAACGGGAGAGGCTACAGCAGTGAGAGGCCTGCATACCGCAAAAAAAAAAAAAAAAAGAAACAGAGGATAAGGTGCAACACAATTTAGAAGCAAGGAGAAGGGAATTTGATGGATTCGTATAACCACATGATAGTCTCTTTTTAAGTCTGAAAATCTCATTAGAAATCCTAAATGGGAAATTTAGATTATTTTAGGGACTGAGGTTAATGACTAACTTATTGGTGATCTGTTTTAAGTGTTCATCACTGTGAAGTTTCTATTAAAGTGCACTTGATAGAATTCAGATGACAAGGCTTAAAACTAGGTGAGCATCTCAGCTTTTTGCAAGTCCCCACTCACTATGTCACCTTGACAAGCCACTTAACCTTTTTGAATCACATTCTTTTTTGTTTATAAAATATGAATACTGATACCAACCTACTGATGGGATTGCTCAATGCAAATGTAATACATTAGAAATAGTAATGTATGCTATACAGCAGCACTGTCCAATAGAACTTTTTCAATGATAGAAAAGTTTTATAGTTTTGCTGTTCAACATGATGGCCACTACCACGTGGGGCTATCAAGCATTTGAAATATGGTTAGCACAACTGAGGAACAGAATTTTTAATTTTATAGATTTTAAAATAATTTAAATAGCCACATGTGGCTAGTGGCTACCATATCAGACAGCACAGGTATAGAGCTAAAGAAAACATTTCCAATTCATTTTGGGAGGGCCTGTGTCACATACAACAAGGAATGTCAGAAAATCTATCAACCGTAGCTTTGATTATCTTTTATTTACATGAAGAAACAAAAATATCTGGCTTTTAACATGCTGATTTAATGTTCTAGAATGTGATATTAAGGATTCCCTCTAGAAAGATTTCACATTTTCCCAGTGTTTGTACTGTAGCTGAGATTTTGTATCCAGAAAGCAGACAGAGAAGTACATTCTCACTTGGCACAGATGAGGGTCTTCAGGTATTTTTCTCATCACTCTAAGGTCACAATCAATACTTTGGACACAATAACCCTCACCGTGGTTCTCAGCATAAAGAAGATTCAAAGGCTATCACTAATAGGCCACTATGTAGAATGCGAAGTAATTTTGGAGCAGGTCCCTAAGAAAGGTGCTGAGTTTCCTTTCTTTGACGATGTTAAATTTATCCCTCTAGAAGGGGTTAGGAATGGTTCCTACACAAGACAAGTAAATATAATTATTGTCCTCCAAATCAGTTAAGAAGCCTCCATGTTTCCAGAAAGGTTGGTTTGACTTTTGGTCATGTTAACCTTTGCCTTTGATTTTATTGGAATGTTCTTTTCCCAAATATATTTTTCGGCTGAGCCTTTAGGTTTTAACCATTTATGTGGGAGTGTTCTTATTTCAGATCACCTTAGTGGAATAATTTCCATATGATTTAAAAATTCTTGGCTGAATGAAAAGAAGGGTGGTATCTAGCAAGGATAACACTAATAATCTGTGCATACTCCTGGGTTCCTTTTTTCTTCTACTTGAAAAGTAGGAAGTAGAAACTTCTTTTTATATTTATTTGTCTAGAAATAAGAAAACCTGAATATACATGGTAGCAGGTGAAGGAGCCTTGAAATCACCTTTCCTGTGGGTCCCTGACTGAATTTTACTTCTTGTCTGTGCACCCGGTCCTAGATATTTGGTGTCAAGTAGCTAAATCATTTCAAATAACCAACTCAATTTTCAACCTTTCATCCAGATAATATGGAAAGAATGTCTCTGGATTTGAGAGCAACATGAATTTCAATGCTTTGTATTGTTAGTAAATTATTCCATTTGCTTTGATTCTTTCATACTGGGAAAGAACATGCAATGTGCCTATCTTGACCTCCCCACATATTGTTGCTCATTATTGGTATTTACTCCTTCCCTTTCCAACAGTATTCTGGGCTGCAATGCAATAAATTTCAAAATCTTTCAAATAGATTTTTATTTACTAAAGATTTTTGATAATTGCTTTGTATATTATTTTATGCTTTTACCTCATTAAATAATTACACTGCTTTATTGTTTATTATATTCCTATACCAGAAAAAATGTTTTGGGGGCTAGGGAGGCAGTGATTAGAACAGACATTTTATAGCTAATTTGGGTAATATATTGTTGAATTTTCTTTGCAGTATTTTCATTGACATTTCTTGTTAGAATACCTTTCTTCTTGGGACATTTCAACTGTAATACAGTCTCTCTTTCCCTTTTATGAAAATGTCAGTAGAACAGCTCTAATATTTCCTTGAAGATTCATCAACATTGTTGCATTTTGTTTATATCCCCTTTTGTGAGATAAGAACTGTTCCAGAATTACTGCTCTGAATAAGATTTTTCACAATCTGGTCAGCAAAGGATACACTGGAAGGTAATGTGATTGACTGATAGACATAATGATGTTTCTGTCACTCTTATTGCCATGTAACTGGTCCATAGCAAATGCATTGTCTTGAAGACAGAAACTCTTGAACCAAGGGCTAATTAAAGCAATGATCAGAATATTTCTTAGATGGTTTTCTTATGTACTTAAAGTGTGAATTGACTTTACTAGGGAACACTCCCTCCCTCCCACCCCTCCACCTCCCACCCACCTCTACCTTCATGTATATATAGCCTTTCCATAATCTCTTCTCTGGTATTTTAATTTAACCAAAGGTATAGCCCTGTGTCTTGCATACAGAGACAACTAGTATCTATGTAACACCGTGGTCATGATACAGATGAGGACTGAAGTCGGACAAGCTATGGGTGATAAACAGGCCAATAAGAACATTGTTTGTACAACCTCTCCAGATTTTGGCAAGACTCAATACCGTGAAACTAGCATATTGCAACACTTCACTTTTAAGTAATGTAATAATCTCCAGAATGCTTATTTAGAAGGGAACAGCTTTATGTAATTGATCCTCATTCTTAAACTAAAGCCCATCATCAGACCAAACATACTCTTCTATGAACACATAAACGCATTTGGCTTTTTGGGCATAACTGGTCAGGAAATGGCATGCTACTGGCAGAATCCTATTTCTTGCCTTCCTAGACCATACACAGAATATAATTATAACTGATCACTGATTGAACCCTCTGTGTCACGTTTGCTTTACTGGATTAATTTTGTTCAGAGTAGTATTTGGTAATAAACTATCAGAATTATCTAAAGTATTGTGCGTTCTTTTTTTCAAATCTCTGCACTTTTTGTAATTATAATCAGGCCTTTGGTCTTAACTGAGATGCATTGCTAATAACTTGTCATAGTACTTATTGTGTTCCAAGCATAAACAATCATTTCTGGCCCAGAGTAGGACTCCTTCTTCTCCATCAAGTGTACCAATTGTCCTGGGATCTCTTTGTTCCTGCCCTTTACCACTGACTCTTAAATTATTCTAGCCTGAGAACAATTCAAACATGGAAAACTTTTAAGTAACTGTGTGAAAGCATCCTTGGGGAAGTAAGCTACTATTGAGAGAAGAAAGAACCATGGGTATGGAGGTTCCTTAAAAAACTAAAAATAGAGTTACTATATAATCCAGCAATCCCACTCCTGGGCATATATCTGGAAAAGATGAAAATACTAATTCAAAAAGATACATGTACCCCAACGTTTACTGCAGCACTATTTAAATACAATAGCCAAGACATGGAAGCAACCTAAATGTCCATTGACTGATGAATGGATAAAGAAGATACGGTATATATTCACAGTGGAATATTACTCAGCTACAAAAGAGAATGAAATAATGCCATTTGCAGCAACACAGACATTATCATACTAAGTGAAGTAAGACAGACAAAGACAAATATCATATCACTTATATGTGGAATCTAAAAAAATGATACAAATGAACTTGTTTACAAAACAGAAACAGATTCATAGACATAGAAAACAAACTTATGATTACCAAAGAAAGAAAGGTAGGGAAAGGGATAAATAACGAGTTTGGAAATAACAGATACACACAATTATATATAAAATAGATAAACAACAAGGACCTACTGTATAGCCCAGGGAACCATATTCAATATTTTGTAATAACCTATAATGGAAAAGAATCTGAAAAAGAATATATATATATATATATATAAATAACTGAATATATATGTATGTATAACTGAATCACTTTGCTGTATACCTGAAACATTGTAAATCAACTACACTTCAGTTTTAAAAAAAAGAACCATGGTTTGTTCAAGTCAATTGATGCTATGGAAAAGAGATGGAAAAGAGAATATAAGTCCTTACATTTTGAAGGAGCGGTTCACACTAAGCATAGAAGTGGGTAACAGCGGTGGGGAGTGAAGTGAAACTTTAAGACACTCTTGAGGTAAAAATTAATATTCTCCTAAGTATTTTGGTAACAGGCACATTTTGTATTTTCCTGTTCAAGTGGGCTTTTGCAAATCAAAAACTAAGCCCAGAGACCTGAGATCATGGGAACAAACCTAGTTTGTCTTATGTGGTTTGCATAAACCTTATAGGATGACATACATGTTACTGTGGGAGGTTAAGAGCAGTTCATGGCTTTAATCTATCAGCATCACTGCCTGGTAGATCTAGAAGGCTTTATAGGATACCTTAGGGCTCTCAGACAGGACGAAGCCACTTTTCTTCCTTTATATGACAGATAAACAGGCATTCCTTGGATTGTGTAAATTTTAAGGATTACAGTCTACTCTAAAGGGCAGTGGCTAGAAATTTTGTACCAAATAATGATATTGGATTTGCAGCTAAAAGGGTTTGGGTCTAGTTAGAAGCTGGCTGGGCAATGAACTGAGGGCATTTGTGCTTTACAGATTACTTCTCTACAAAAATATCTGGCAGCAAAGAGGTGTGGTCTTGCCTGAGTTCAGCCTCACATCAGTGAAAGTGTCTAGCAAAAACAGGGAACGAGGGGAGCTAGTGAAAAAAAGATATGTGCTCTTGGGGGGTATCACAGCATGTTTACTTGAGCTCTTTCTTTAATCCAATAAAAGTGTTGGCAAAGTGTTTGGTATTTGAGGCATAGAGGTGGGAGTTCTGTCACGATGTAACTAAAGATGGTGGGAAAACCAGTTTGAATAAAATGAGTTCCAACTTGAACCTTTGCCTGTGCCTGGAACTAAAACCAAGTCAACCCACTGGTAAGTGTCAAAAACATTGAGTCATTAGCCTCCTTTTTGTTTCATCTGCTTCGGAATATCTGTATGTGTCTAATTTTTTTTTTTTTTTTTTTTTTTTTTTTTGTGGTACGCGGGCCTCTCACTGCTGTGGCCTCTCCCTCTGTGGAGCACAGCCTCTGGACGCGCAGGCTTAGCGGCCATGGCTCACGGGCCCAGCCGCTCCGCGGCATGTGGGATCTTCCCAGACCAGGGCACGAACCCATGTCCCCTGCATCAGCAGGCGGACTCTCAACCACTGTACCACCAGGGAAGCCCTACTTTTTTTATGCTCTTAAAAAAAATAGACTGGCTTGTGGCATTTAGAATGCAATTCTTAGCTTACTACATCCCCCTGAACTTTAAAGGGATAAATATTTTTTAAAATCCGTATCAAAATATATTGATGAATTTAGATGTTTTTATTTGATTCCCAATATTCTTCTTAGAACCCTTCTTTGGTTGTTCATATAGATTCTGGAAACAGTTAACTGCTATGAAACCTGCTTTGGTAGGTTTCATTTTAGAGAACATTGGGAAATAGAGGGGTGAAACATATTTAGTACTAGTTCCAAAGCCACTGAGTAACCATGCTGAATTTTTCAGCACCACAAAGTGAAGTTTTTCAATTCATCTCATTTTGTCTCCCTCTTCACTTTCTCACATGAGAACATTACTTTTTGAATTTTTTGCATTCCATTTAGACCACTTTGGAGAGGCAAGCTACCTCAGAGAAAATCTGTCCCAATCTCAGATAATTACCACTATAAAAACCCTTATCAGAATTAGTAGAGAGAACTGAACTGTGTGAGAGAGAACCTCAAGGGGAAAAATGATTAATTCGTGTCAAAAACAGGACTAAAGTTATTGAAATAGATCTCTGGATATGTTAAGTAGCCTTCCATTAATCAACCTGATGAATCCCTTGTAAGAATATAATGTCCATTAAGAGAATAACTACATCTGAATAGAGAAGGTATAAGGGATTTAGGGAGTCAGAGGGGCTTATTTCATTTTATAGAAATAGGATCATTTATGGCCAATTTTACTCTAACAAATTAAGATACACTGAAGCTTCACGTCCCTCTCCACCACACACTTGCATGCGCACACACACCTCTCCACACACCCATACACACACATCCCATTTTTTCAATCTTCCTTGGCGAAAAGCTGAGATCACTGTTTGTGAAACCTTGCCTCACTGCCACAGTCAGACTTTGTAATTCCCTCCTCTGTGCTTTCTTAGTTCTTCAGACATACCTCTAAAATGGAACTTACATTTTTAAATTATAATTATCAATTTATATTTCTGTCCACCTTCACTTCCAACTAGACTATGAAACTAAGGATCATATCTTATTCAAACTTGTCCTCAATGCTGAGCACAATGCTTGGTACATAGTAAGTGCTCAGTAAAAACTTACTGGATGTACAGGTGAATGAATGAATTAGTAGAATTCCTGTGAGTCTGCATAGTCATACACAGGTTCTTGTGAAAATCTTTCAACTGCCCACCCTGACCTCTGCACAGAGGATACTGCTCTGTACCTCTAGTATGTGTCATTAAACACAAACCCATTTGATATTACCTGGGCTTAAAGAGACTTCATTTAGAGCAGGGGTGAATGGATTGGTTTTCCCTGGCTATCTCAAAGAGTCAATAGCTTCCAGGTGACAAACATAACAATAAATCTTTACATTTCACTCATTGCAGGAGAATTCTTTACCTTCAAAAATGAGACCTAAGTATTATTAATTGTTTTTAATACCTGAGAAAATTAAGACTCAGAGAAGTGAAATATTTTACAAATAATACAGTTAGTAAGGATCAAGATATTACTAGAACTCAGACCTCTGGCTCCAAATCTCATCATCTTTCTTCTACAGTGCCCTACCTAATCTCAGAGTTTTGTGAGTAAACAAGAAAGCCACAGATGTATTTCAAACTTCTAAGTTAAGATTGTGACAAACATTATCCAAGTGGTTCTCTGAACAGGTAGACTCAGTTATATGCAGGAAAATATTTTAGAAATAACACAAGCTGTTTGTGTATACAGCCCTATATCCTTCTGGAAACAACAACAACGAAAATAATCTATCCATTCTGGCTTCATTAGGAAGGATACTGGAAAGACCACTTGTTATAAAATTATATTGCATCCATACCTAGAATTTTGCTGTGTGGAATTCTCTTCCCTATACTTCCAGAAAAATATAACACAACTTTAAAAGATCCAAATCACAAAAGTGGGCAAAAGGATGATTAGTTTCTATAGATATAAGTAGGGGTTTACTTCCTTAATTCCTTTATATTAGAGGTAATTCTTGAAGCTGATTAGAATTGAATTAAGATTCTACTTTACATAATAATAAGAATTTGGAATATATTAGCTTAGAATAATAGGTAAATAAGACATATAAAAGATATATACAGAATAATCTATCCAAAAGCTGAAGAATATACATTCTTTTTAAGCATATATGGAACATTCTCCAGAATACATCACAAGTTAGGCCACAAAACTAGTCTCAATAAATTTAAGAAGACTGAAATCATATCAAGTATCTTCTCCAACCACAAATGAAAATAGAATTTAACTGAAAAAAAAAAATTGGAAAAAACACACAAACACATGGAGATGAAACAACATGCTGCTAAACAACCAATGGGCCAATGAAGAAACAAAAGAGGAAATTTTAAAATACCTGGAAACAAATGAAAATGGAAACATAACTTTCCAAAATCTCTGGGCCACAGCAAAAACTGTTCTAAGAGGAAAGTTCATAGTGATACAGGTCTATCTCAAGAAACAAGAAAAACCTCAAATAAACAAGGTAACTTTACACCTAAAGGAACTAGAAAAAGAGGGACAAACAAAGCCCAAAGGTGGTAGAAGGAAGGAAATAAACATATACCAACAAATCAAGCAACCTAGAAGAAATGGATACACTCCTGGAAATATACAGTCTTCCAAAACTGAATCAGGAAGAAACAGAAAATCTGAACAGATCAATTCCTAGTAATAAATCAATAATCAAAAAACTCCCAACAAACAAAAGTACAGGACCAGATGGCTTCACAGGTGAATTCTACCAAACATGTAAAGAGATGATACCTATCTTTCTCAAACTATTCCAAAAATTGAAAAGGAAGGAATGCTTCCAAGCTCGTTCTATCAGGCTAGCATGATCCTAATACCAAAACCAGGCAAAGACACAACAAAAAAAAAAAGAGAGAGAGAGAGAGAGAAAATTATAGGCCAATATCCCTGATGAACATAAATCTTCAACAAAATATTACAAACCAAATTCAACAACACATTAAAAGTTTCATACATCATGATTAAGTAGACTTTATTCCAGGAATGCAAGAATGGCTCAACATCTGCCAATCAATCAATGTGATATATACCACATTAACAACAAGAAGGCTAAAAATTATATGATCATCTTCATAGATGCAGAAAAAGTACTTGACAAAATTCAGCATCTATTTATGATTAAAAACCCTCAAAAAAGTAGGTATAGAGGGAACATATACCTCAACATAGTAAAGGCCATATATGACAAACCCACAGCTAACATCATACTCAATGGTAAAAAACTGAAAGCTTTTCCTCTAAGGTCAAGAACAAGACAAGGATCCTTGTCTTTTATTCAGCATAATCTTGGAAGTCCTACCCACAGCAATCAGGAAAGAAAAAAAAAAGAAAGAAATGAAAGAAATCCAAATTGGAAAGGAAGAAGTAAAACCGTCACCTTTTGCAGATGACATGATTCTATGTATAGAAAACCCTAAAGATTCCACCAAAAGCTATTAGAACTAATAAGTGAATTCAATAAAATTGCAGTATACAGAGTTAATATACAGAAATCTGTTGCATTTCTATACACTACTAACAAATTATCAAAAAGAAAAATTTGGAAAACAATACCACTTACAATTGCATCAAAAAGAATAAAATACCTAGGAATAAACTTAACCACAGAGGTGAAAGACTTGTGCTCTGAAAACTCTAAGACACTGATGAAAGAAATTGAAGATGACACAAATAAATGGAAAGATACACTGTGCTCATGGACTGGAGGAACTGATACTGTTAAAATGTCCATACTACCCAAAGCCATCTATAGATTTCATGAAATCCCTATTAAAATACCAATGATGTTTTTCACAGAACTAGAATAAATAATGCTAAAACTTTATGGATACACAAAAGACCTTGAATAGCCAAAGCAATCTTGAGAAAGAGAACAAAGCTGGAGGTATCAGGCTCCCTGGTTTCAAACTATGCTATAAAACTATACTGATCAAAACAGCATGGAATTGGCACAAAACCGGCCACATAGATCAATGGAACAGAATAAAGAACCCAGAAATAAACCCAGGTTTAGAAGGTCAATCAATCTATGACAAGAGAGCAAGAATACACAGTGGGGAAAAGACAGCCTCTTCAGTAAATGGTGTTGGAAAAACTGGACAGCTGCATGCAAAAGAATGAAACTAGACCACTTTCTTACACCATATACAAAAGCAAACTCAAAATAAATTAAAGGCTTTAATGTAAGACATGAAACCATAAAACTTCTAGAGGAAAATATAGACAGTAAACTCTTTGACATTGGTCTTAACAATAATTTTTTGAATTAGATCTGTCTACTCAGGCAAGGAAAACAGAAGCAAAAATAAACAAATGGGATTACACTAAACTAGAAATCTTTTGCACAGCAAAGGAAACCATCAACAAAATAAAAAGGTAACCTACTGAATTGGAGAAGATATTTGCAAATGATACGTTCGATAAGGGATTAATTTCCAAAATACAGAAATAACTCATACAACTCAATATCAAAAAAGCAAAAAATCTTATTAAAAATGGGCAGAGGACATAAGACATTTCTCCAAAAAAGACATACAAATGGCCAACAGACACATGAAAAGATGCTCAACATCACTAATCATCAGGAAATGCAAATCAAAACCACAATGAGATACCACCTCACACCTGTCAGAATGGCTATCATCAAAAAGACAACAAATAACAGGTGTTGGTGAGAATGTGGAGAAAAGGGAACTCTCGTGCACTGTTGGTGGGAATGTAAGTTTGTGCAGCCACTATGGAAGCCATATGGAGATTTCTTAAAAGATTAAAAATAGAACTACCAGGGCTTCCCTGGTGGCGCAGTGGTTGAGAGTCCACCTGCCGATGCAGGGGACAGGGGTTCGTGCCCCAGTCCGGGAAGATCCCACATGCCATGGAGTGGCTGGGCCTGTGAGCCATGGCTGCTGAGCCTGCACATCCGGAGCCTGTGCTCTGCAATGGGAGAGGCCACAACAGTGAGAGGCCTGCATACCCCCCCACCAAAAAAAAAAAAAAAAAAAATAGAACTACCATACAATCCAGTAATTCCACATGCGAATATTTAAGAAAACAAAAACACTAGATGCATACACCCTAATGTTCATTGCAGTATTATTTACAAAAGCCAAGAATGTAAAAGCAATCTAAGTGTCCATCAATAGATGAATGGATAAAGAATATGTGGTATATGTGTGTGTGTGTGTGTGTGTGTGTGTGTGTGCGTGTATATACATACATACACACAAAGGAATATTACTCAACAGTAAAAAAGAATTAAATCTTGCCATTTGCAACAACATGGTTGGACCTAGAGGGTATTATGATAAGTGAAATAAGTCAGACAGAGAATAAATAAACATAAAACAGAAACAGAGTCATAGATACAGAGAACAAACTAGTTGCTGAGGTGGGGGGTGGGAAGAGCGAAATAGATGAAGGGGATTAAGAGGTACGAACTTCCAGACATTAGATAACTTATAGATAAATAAAGTTATCTCTGCACAATTGACTTTGAGGACTTATAACCCATTATACACCATAAAAAACATTTCAAAGAATTGGGTCTTCCTCAGTTG
Organism: Monodon monoceros; assembly: GCF_005190385.1. Lineage (NCBI taxonomy): Eukaryota > Metazoa > Chordata > Mammalia > Artiodactyla > Monodontidae > Monodon > Monodon monoceros. Next base: position 60,371,809 of record NW_021703771.1, read on the forward strand.
TACTAGTTTAATCAAAAGTGGGAGAGAGGGGCTTCCCTGGTGGCGCAGTGGTTGAGAGGCCGCCTGCCGATGCAGGGGACAGGGGTTCGTGTCCCAGTCCGGGAAGATCCCACATGCCGTGGAGCGGCTGGGCCCGTGAGCCATGGCCGCTGAGCCTGCGCGTCCGGAACCTGTGCTCCGCAACGGGAGAGGCCACAGCAGTGAGAGGCCCGTGTACCGCAT
>NW_021703771.1:60372130-60460080 GCF_005190385.1 Monodon monoceros
CAGGGGACAGGGGTTCGTGTCCCAGTCCGGGAAGATCCCACATGCCGTGGAGCGGCTGGGCCCGTGAGCCATGGCCGCTGAGCCTGCGCGTCCGGAACCTGTGCTCCGCAACGGGAGAGGCCACAGCAGTGAGAGGCCCGTGTACCGCAAAAAAAAAAAAAAAAAAAAAAAAAAGTGGGAGAGACAAGTCAGCAGCTCACAAACCTCTAGATATTCCTCAGAGTCTAAATCTCTCTTACATCTACCCAGTTCAGTACTCTAATTTGGAAAACTTTTAAATGTTTAAATGAATAGTAGCAGCTTTGTACTTTCTAAAATACCTGCAATGACATCTCATGTTTTATTTTATTTACTTTGTTCATCTTCTAAAATGAGCACTGCATACATACATATATTTGATTACACATCTTCCTATTATCCCAGAAGTCTGGAATAAGAATTATGCATATTAGTGGCTTATTGTCTTGTGGCTATAGAGATTTTACTCTGTACATGGGGAACAGATTTGGCTTCCAATAAACCAAATCTGTGATAGAGAACACTTTCTAACACAGTTCCATTGTATTCAGAAATCGAGATTACTAATAAAGACACCAGTAGAAACTATTCAATCTCCCATTCAAATATTCTCTAAATTATTGGTCTCTCTGTGAGAACATTTTTCTCTGGCATAAACAGTGGCCATGAATAGAATGAGTGTTTGAACAGTACAAAAGTACCAGGTTTCTTCCTGTTACCCAAGCAGCAATAAACACCAATGGTACAGTATCCAGCAGAGAAGCCTTGGTCACACAATGGGGCTTACACACGAGGGACCAGTTCTCTGATAACATGAATGTCCCAGCTGGGGAGACACCAACAGCCAAAGTTAACAGTTGCAAAAGAGCCATTGAAAAAAAATGGAAGGGTTCCCTTTCCCTCCAAAGTCTTTGCAGAAAGCAACAGAGCTACATCTTGGTGTCTGGGAATGAATCAGGTTATTGTATTGAATTGCTGGGCACATGCTCTGTTACCCTTTTCCGCCCCTATAACCTGTTCCAAGGGATGTTGCCCTATTGATTTATCTTATTAGAGCCACCTGTATCTGTACATGTCAGTGTCAATGACGGAAGAAAACAAGGAATGAGGTTTAAAAAACACACACACACACAAGAACCTCTGATTTTCTTTGAAGTAATTTCGAAGAAGTTAAGGGCAGAAATGATAACTTAATCTTTAAAAAGCATTAAGCAATTAGATATATCTTTTTTAAATGTAATATATGTATAAGAAACTCCAGAGGTAGCTGTCATGATTTTCTCCACTTTTCAAATGGGGAACTGAGTCACAAAGAGGTTAGATCAAAGTTTTGTGGCTGAGATCCTAGTTCAGATGAGTCTGGCTCCTGACTTTCTTCTGGGAATTAGGAAGATGATAACTAGAACACTGACTTTCACACTGTTTTGGACTGCAATTCACAAGAAACTGTAATGATCCACTAAGTTGGTTTCATTTTATAACTCTCAAATAGGTCTTGAATCACATTTGAAAAACACTTAACTACAACGTCTCCACCAAATGTCCTTGCTTGAAGGCCCATATTATAGGAATCTAAATTCTTCTGTAAGTGTCTATTTTATTTCTGAATATTTTTGTGTGTGGAAGTAGGTCTGTGTTTCTGCTATTTCTAAGACAGCCTTCTAGATCCTGGGAATGATTATCAAATCTCTCATGAGTCATCTCTTCTCTAAATTGGATATTCCCACATTCTTTATTCTTTGTGTGATATAGTTTCTATTCTGTCCACTCATCTTAGAATACACACCATTTTAAGATATCCCAGCTGTGTGATTGGGATTCCAATCCTTACTCTTAAATATCAAACCTCAATTTAGCTGTCCAGAGCTATATTTCTATTTACAGTTTAAAATCATGTTAACGTTTTTGGTGGCTACATTCACTCTGTGGTGCTTAATGAACTTATCAGCTACAACCAGAAAGTTCATTTGTTTATAACAATGAAACTTGCCAACCTGATATAGTTATTTTCAATAATAAGTTAAATATTGACAGATTCTGAATATAGAAACTGTGCTACGTATAATTCACGATATGCAAAGGAGAATCACACCATTCACTTTAGTTGTTACCTTATTTTTGAGGTTAAATAATGCATATGACCTTGAAATAAGTCAAAATGTTGCCTGCTGTTTACACTATTTTGTAGGTCAGCAACGTATTACTTCTTTTTTTATAAATATGCCTTCATTGTGCTTTTGTGACTTGAATTTGGTTTGCCTTTCCCCCTCTAATCAAGAAGATTTTATTACTAAGACAATTTTATTAGTCAGTTGTTTTCATTTTGACATTGAAACATTGATTAGATACTTCATCTTAGGGATTGTGCTTTTGTTTATATATACACATGGTTAATTTACATGTTTTTTATTTCCCAAATCTTGTTGAGATTGCTTCCTGGCAGACCTTCCCTTTTCTAAAAATAGTATTCTTTTTTCTGTTTTCTGTATGATGCTGTTGGCAGTAAGGAAGGAAGCATAGATATATTATAAAGATATAAGTTAGGAGTTTTGTAAAATCCTTTGATTTAAATCACAAAATTTCAGGATAAAATTTCTTAACATGGTACCAAAGCGTGCTGATGTGTGGACATTCCAGAAAGACCAAACCTGGTGGTACGAAAAAAAGGAAGAACTGACCAAAGATATAGCAGAATGTGCTACTTTAGAGAGTGAGCATTTTTTTCCCCTTGCAGATGAGCAGCTATGTGACATGAAACTGAAAGAAGAGGATAAGGAATTGGTACCTGGACCAGATTGGCATTTTTCAAACTCGGCTCTCTGAGCAGAGAATGGATGCTGGTGAGGAAGAGAAGCAGTCTAGCAGAACTCCAGATTCTCAGCTCCTATGCCCAGCAAACATCCTCTTTCTTCACCCAAAGCAGCTTGCTTGTGTCTTTTTTTTGTATATTGTACCTCTGTATAAACTGTGTTTGTCTATGGCTAACAAAAGTTTCCAAATCAGTGGACAGGATGGGCTTTAACTGCACTTCCGTTCTGATATTTATCCACCAGAATCGAAACAGTTTCTGTTTGGACACCATATTGTAACGGAGATATTAACCTATAAGGGCAGAAGGAAAGAGTCTGCAGAGATGACTGGTACTTTTACTTACCAATCTCCAAAGGATTCTGGAAGAACAGCAAAACAGTGAGTTTAGGAAAACTAACTCCACAAGAAATGAAGGAGGCTGAGTTTAGTAAGCTTAGTTAAGGGAAAATAATTCAGCAAACTGATGTACATCAGAATATACGCACATCAGCTACCAGCTGACACTTCTGCTTCACTCCTTTGCTTCTCTGCCTCTTCAGTCTCCCAGGAGAATCTTCCATTCCACCTACACTCCTAGGTCTTACTCGTAAATGACTCCTGTAGACCTCGGAAGTGAATTTCAGCTCTTATTTGCAGTCTCAGCTCCCCTATCTGCCAGGCTGACCTTGACCTGGGACACTGCTGACCGCTGGGCTCCTTCACAGCAGATCTCCCATCCTATAGGCACCTTTATATGGCTGGGTCCATTTGGAGTTACTTTCTCAAATTCCTGACAAGCCCTCCTTCTTCCTGAGACCTGGCTCTGTCTTTGTGACTGGGCTCCCAGAGGCCCATGACACCTGCTCCCTCACCCGGGAATGTCTGGCCTGGCTGTGTCCCAGCGATTATGCCCAAGTTGTCCCTCCTTACCTGGCCGCCCCCTTCCCTTGGATGCAGGTAATGGCTCTCTTTCTGCCTGTTCTCTGATTAACTGAAGAATTCTGAAAAAGACAGATAGAAGAAGAGTTTACTTGTTGTTTTGGCTTTTTATAAAAACTGTTTTGTTTTATCTATCAGGAATGATCAAAAGAATGTCTCTGATTTGGGTTCTGTTGCAGACCAACTTTCCCTTTTTTTCACCTAGTTCTGTCTGTGTTCGGTTTTACTGCTTCTTCATCCCATATCCTGATACAGATATACCAGATGAAAATAAAATCTATCACATATCACCCTTCCCATGCCGATCAGAGCCCACGTCAGGCAGAGTCCCAGCAATTTATATATCAGCTCTTTTTTTTTTTTTAATAGTATTTTTCTTTAAATTTATTTATTTATTTTTGGCTGCGTTGGGTCTTCGTTGCTGCACGCGGGCTTTTCTCTAGTTGCGGTGAGCCGGGACTACTCTTCATTGCAGCGCGCAGGCTTCTCACTGAGGTGGCTTCTCTGTTGCAGCACGGGCTCTAGGCGCACAGGCTTCCATAGTTGTGACACATGGGCTCAGTAGTTGTGGCTCGCAGGCTTTAGAGCACAAGCTCAGTAGTTGTGGCACATGGGCTTAGTTGCTCCGCAGCATGTGGGATCTTCCCAGACCAGGGCTCAAACCCATGTCCCCTGCATTGGCAGGGGGATTCTTAACCACTGTGTCGCCAGGGAAGTCCTATATCAGCTCTTTTATATGCCACCACAGACTTGTGGAGGGCACATCATTAGCCCTTTATTTAATTTTTATTTATTTATTTATTGGCTGTGTTGAGTCTTCATTGCTGCACGCGGGCTTCCTCTAGTTGTGGCGAGCAGGGGCTACTCTTCGTTGCGGTGCACGGGCTTCTCATTGTGGTGGCTTCTCTCGTTGCGGAGCACGGGCTCTAGGCACATGGGCTTCAGTAGTTGTGGTTCGCAGGCACTAGAGTACAGGCTCAGTAGCTGTGGTGCATGGGCTTAGTTGCTCTGCAGCATGTGAGGTCTTCCCGGACCAGGGCTCGAACCTGTGTCCCCTTCATTGGCTGGTGGATTCTCAATCACTGTGCCACCAGAGAAGCCCTAGCCCTTTATTTTGTGGAAAGACTAAATTCCAGAAAGCTGAAGTTATTTTTTCAAGGAAACACCACTTATGTGTTAGAGTTCAGATTGGAATCGACATCTGAAACTTCAACGTCCATGACATTTCACTATTTATATCTCCAATTAAGAGCAATTCATCTCTCTTTAATTGGGAGATTGGGATTGACATGTATACACTGGTGTGTATAAAATGGATGACTAATAAGACTGCTGTATAAAAGAATAAAATTAAATTAAAATAAAAAGAACAATTCATCTCTCTATAAACTGTTTTTTAAAATATTTTATTGAAGTATAGTTGATTTACAATGTTGTGTTAATTTCTGCTGTACTGCAAAGTGATTCAGTTATACATATATATATTCTTTTTTGTATTCTGTTCTGTTACAGTTTATCACAGGAACTGAATATAGTTCCCTGTGCTATTCAGTAGGACCTTGTTGTTTATCCCTCCTATACATACTAGTTTTCATCTGCTTTCTTTAAAGTGTTTAAAACTTGAAGCCATCAGTATTTTTAAGTGCTTTTATATTTTAGGGGGTCTAGTCCACGTGAAAAGTAAAATTTTGGATAAGCCCCCCACCAAAATAAAAGTGTGGGAAAGTAAAAGTACAATTTATAACCTTTACAAGTGAAATCTCTCCTGAGTAGTTATGAAAAGGCTGCATGGGCTGAACAGCACCCCAGCAGCCCTCTACCCTCACACCACCGTTTGTTTCCTCTCCTACCATAAAGCAACTCAGGTTACCAGTGGGAGTGATATCATGAGAGTGACAACTCTAAATTTGTGTTCATTTGTTTATTAAAAAAGAGAATTCCCAAATTTTCTTGGCACCCAGTTTACAGTTGATGGCAGCATGGGAGTTTGTCATGACATTGTGTTTGGCAGATTGGGAAATGGTGAGTCAGACAATTATTCAAGGTTCCATTTTGAGCCACACTTGTGTACCTGGCATTACTCTGTGTTCAGCATTTAGACCCAGGGTTGCTCCTGCCTTTAGATCCAGATAGCCAGGGTCCTTCGCCTTAGAGACACCCTCCTCCCGCCTCATCCCTCCCCATGAGATAAAGGGAACATGTCTGCCCTGGTCCCACCTCCAAACCAGACCATGCTCCAATTACTTGGGACCCAGAATTACCTGCCCTAATGACCTGACCCCCCTCCCAGAGATGCTGCAGACTCTCCCAGGTCTGTCTTCCATAGAATGGAAGCCACTCGGGAAATGCTGGCTCTTAGGTCCAAAGGACAGCCAAGGAGTGACTGCAGAGTGAGAGGGAGAGGAGGAGGAATTTTGCCGTAAAGAATGAGGGAACTGGGGGTAAGAAGAGAAGGGGAGAGGATCAGGTTGGGACCATGCCTCTATTCCTATGGTTGCCTTAACCCTGGGCTGCCAAGAATTCAAGGATGATAAAGATTTTTTCTCTCACGGAGTTTTCAGTCTGGTCAGAAAGACGGATACATAAATCAATAATGTTAGTCCAACATGGTGAACATAATATTTAGAATTATTTGAGATACCAGAGGAGGGTCACTTAGGACAGCCTGGCATGAAGATGTAGGGATTAACTGGGAAGAATGAATCTTGAAAGATGAATAAGGTAAACTAGAAAACAGGGAATGAGGGTGAGGGGGACAGGGGGGTTGCAGAGGTTTCGAGAAAGAACACTACTAGGAAAGGTACTGAGACATGAAACAGGAGACTTTCTTACCCTGCAAGGCTGGGCTAAAGGCCCTCCATCTCTGCTGTCATATATCGAAACAAGTTCTGCACATACAACTGGGAAAGAGCAGCAGCTGAATGCAAGTGTGTTTAATTGACACAGTTGTGTTGTAGGAGAGGGACCTTCAAATTTCTTAATGTTCTTGGAGCAAATGTCCTAGATGGAAAGAGTAGCATGAAGAGGGGTAGAGCTGTCAGCACATCTTGGTAAAGGTGGTTCCAACACCGTGGAGATTAACCTTATTTTAGAAGTGAGAGCTTTAAACACGAGACTGACATGGTTAGACTTCATTTTAGTTAGCAGTGTGAAGCACTGCTAACTAAAATGAAGTGTTTATTCGAAAAGCACTCAAGACTAAAGACACAAAAAACCAGTCATTGGGCAGTTATTATAGTCCAGGAGAGAGACGGTAAGGGACTGAGCTACACTAAATTGAAATCTCAACATATACATGTCTGTATCCCTTGCTTGCCACACAGTAGGTGTTCAATAAAATAGATAGCTAGTGGGAAACAGCCACATAGCACAGGGAGATCAGCTCGGTGCTTTGTGACCACCTAGAGGTGTGGGATAGGGAGGGTCGGAGGGAAGGAGATGCAAGAGGGAAGAGATATGGGAACCTATGTATATGTACAACTGATTCACTTTGTTATAAAGCAGAAACTAACACACCATTGTAAAGCAATTATACTCCAATAAAGATGTTAAAAAAGACAATAATTAATTTTTGAATGAATGAATAAAGTCAATAACAATAGGAATGGAGAGAGGGAGAATATATTTAGAAAACATGGAAATCATAGGGATCAAATGGGCACTGACAGGGTCAGAGGTCAAGGATACCTCCAGGATGTCATGTTGAGTGTTGGGCAGGTGATGCCAATGACTACGAAGGGATGCCTTCTGAGGGTGAGATGATGAAGCCAGTTTGGGACAAGTTCAGCTCTAGGTGATTGAGGGTCAGCCCAGTAGAGATAACTCAGATACAATAAATATAAACCTAAAAAAGTGGTTACAAATGATATTTTGTATCAGAATGTATGGACGTTTGTTAAAATACAGATTCCTGAGTCTCATCCCCAGATATTCTAATTGATGAAATATGGGATGAGAGCTGAGAATCTGCATTTTGAATATGCATCCCAGGTGATACTAGCACAGGCTATTAAGACTTTCTTTTTTAGGGAATTTGTTTAGATCTAGAGTTTTGGTTACTGGTTAGAGACAGAGATTTGGGAATCAATGACATAAAGATAATAACAACCAACACCGACTATTTGCAATGTGACAAACTGTTCTAAGCACTTGACAATATTAACACATACAAACTTTATACCTCTATCAAGTAGGTATTGTTATCCCCTGCATTTTGCAGATTGAAAAACTGAGACTCAAATAGGTTTATGAGTGTGAGAGATGAGATTTGAACTAAGGCAGCCTAAGTTCATGGCCAGAGTATGTGCTCTTAACCATTATGCTATTCTAGCTCTCAGATTACTATAATACTTGTTGAGACTAATTAATAGTGACAAAGGGAGTGAGATTGCTTAAGAAGGTGTCACATATATGGGCCAAATACTAAATCCTGGAGAATCCCAAATATGAGTGGCAGATTAAGGTAACGGATTAGAAGAGGTTGAAAAATATTTGAACCCATACTGGGTTCTTTAAGGAGTACTAGATTTCCTAACACAGAGGGTAGAAGTGCAGAGAAGCCCTTAATAAATATTTTTGGTAATAATATTGAGGATGCAAACTTGTGTCCTCAGGTATCCTGATGGACTTCTTCACTAAGTCATCATTTAATGTCATACTGTGATGTTTCGTCGTAATATTTTCAACTACACTGGATTTTTTACGTTGCTGAAAACGGGAGAAATAATCTAGAGACAAGATAATCTACATTATTGTTTTAATAAACATATTTTACAAGTAAATGTTAAATAATGGATACTAGCATGAAGAACTGATTTTATTGCTATTGAGCTATCTATTTCTAATGAAAATAAGCATCAGAATGGAAATTTAAATTCTGGTCTTTTCTGCACAACTCATCCTCAATGTTCAAACTGACCTTAAAGTTGAAAATGAAAATGGTTTTCTTAATATTTTCAAATGTTTGGAAATTACTAATTCTTGGTGTCCATAATCCCTGTATAATCATAAGGACACATTTTTAACCCCTTGAATTTCCTTTCATTTGCTAGTGAGCAGAGTCTAGCAGTGCTGGTAGAATTTTGTAGATTTATATGTTAGGAGATATAAAATAAAGGACTTCAACTTAGCCTATAGAACAATTTTCTGGCAATAACTTAGTCAATTATTGAAATAAATTTTGAAGACTGTGAAATCATTTGCTCTAACTGCATATTCCTTGGCTTTCTAAACTGTTTGCTCATTTGAAAAAATTGTCTTTCGCCTTCTGGGTTCATGAATCCTTAGGTGTGCTAAAAGTCTGAAGAAACAATCAACTTCTTTTCCATTATCCTGTCTCTACTCAGTCACAGGATAGCCTTGACCAATTTGTTTAGTGTAGAAAGAATCTCTTTTCCTTAGAAGGAGGTCCACCCCAAAAGGATATCCCTTATTATAACTTTGCTGGACACTTTTAAACAAAGAAACAAGAAAATACTTAGAGTAAGCATGTGTATCAGAACTTCGACATAGCAAACACAGCATTTGTATAAAAGCCTGTTCTAGTGTCTGCTTTTGTCTATCATGACTTGTCTCCACCTGCTTCTGCTAGAGGACAGACAAGAGATGAATAGATGTTTTGACACAGCACACGTATGGAAAGATAGGTGAATGCTTTTAAAAAAGATTTTGAACATGACCTGTCACTAAATCAGAAGATTTGGGGTAGGAGAAAAAAGAATGTAGAAATGATATTAATACAGTGAGGAGCAAGACCCTCATTTCATCATGAAGATGAATACAGATCTGCAGCAATTTGCAAATAACACATAATTAGGGATAGTTTTGTAATGCAAAAATAAACCCTCTAATTATACATAAAACTTTTGCAGATAATGATAGTGATCTACTAGGAATATATTAAGGGGTTGAGATCATTTTTTCCCTCTCATTCAAGCATTGAGGTTTTCTGCATTGACCTATAGAAATGACATTAATGGGAGACACTGGAGAGAGACTGTCTGGATTGTTGCAGGGGTTTGATTTACACATTCACCAGAAGCTTCCTTATCAGGAACCTTTCAGAATATGACCATTCTCAAATCCTCAGCATACCCACTACCTAATCGAAAAAGGAGAGAAATGAAAAGCTCACTCATTTGGATCTGCTTTGTAAGACCCGGTCAAAGGTTTTAGAAATTTGGACATTTATCAGAAAACTTTTTTCACTCTCATTTCCATCACTTCTCTTCTCCCACCTCTCTTCTCTCTTCTTTGTTTCTTTTATTCCTTCTTACTAGTTTATTCCTTGACCTTGCACAAACTCCATCAGCTTTTATCCCCCCTACATAAGTCATGAAAGGTAGAAATATCTGGAAAGTACTCCAAGTTCTTTGGAAAACAAATTTATCTTGGGAACTCAAAATATTCCTTTTTTTCATTAACTATCATAATATTACTCCCTGCCATAGCAAATTATTCCTGTATTCAAAATGAAAGAGCAAATTTATGTAATGGCTTTGGACAAGGATATATTTTAGTTGTAGGCTCGAGCTTTGAGGAATTCTGGCATTTGATGTCTGTGTAGAGAAAGATCAGCCTGAGAAAGGAAAATGGAAAAGTGATCAAATATGTTAGAAAAAACCCAAGTACTTGTGCTGTAGTGAAGATTAAGGGCATAGGGTATTTCAAAATGAATGGGTATCCAAAAGTGAATGCTACAGAAAAGACAAGGAAGACTAGAACTGAAAAATGACCACAGGATTTCTTGATGATGAGATCTTAATAATCTTGATGAGTGGAATTTGGTGGAAGGAAGAGGGTAAAAGTCAGCTTGGAGTGGATAATGAATGAAAAAATTAAGACATGGAGATAAGTAAAGATAATTTTTTTGAGAAGTTTGAAAGAAAAGCAGGATGATGTGGGTAAGTAGAACTGAAAGAGAGGTTTTATTCATCCATCCACTCATTCATTCATTCATTCATTGATTAGATACAGTTATAAGAGGGTGGTTGTCTTTTCTGTTTCCTTTTTTTAGAGGAGAAAGCCTTTTTGTTGAAGGAAAGAAAGGTTGAAAATCAATGCATGGGCAGAGAAATTGGCCTTTCATAGAAAGGGTTGTGTCTTTTCTCAACAGGAAAAACAGAGGTGATGCATACAGATGTAATTGGATTGGTGGTTTGGTAGGGAGACATTCAGGAAATTCCTATCTGATGTTCTGTTTTTCTTGAATGTCTTACTTTGATAATTCCAACTTCGGAAAATAACAAGATTGTAAGAATCGTCTTTGATAGCCACAGATAAAGAAATATTTTCTGTACCCAAAAGAGAGCCAATGGGCTTCCCTGGTGGTGCAGTGGTTGAGAGTCCGCCTGCCGATGCAGGGGACACGGGTTCGTGCCCTGGTCCGGGAAGATCCCACATGCCGCGGAGCGGCTGGGCCCGTGAGCCATGGCCGCTGAGCCTGAGCGTCTGGAGCCTGTGCTCTGCAACGGGAGAGGCCACAACAGTGAGAGGCCCGCGTACCGCAAAAAAAAAAAAAAAAAAAAGAGGAAAATTTTGCAAAAAGGTAGGGGGCTTTGTTGCAGTCCTTTATATGAAAATTCTTACAATAGTATTAAAATGAAGGCATGCTGGGTTTGACAGTTAACTAACACTTAACTAATTGTCTTAATTGAAAAGAAGAAAGTTACCTAAAATTAGAACTAATTGTCTTAATTGAAAAGAAGAAAGTTACCTAAAATTAGAACTAATTGTCTTAATTGAAAAGAAGATAGTTACCTAAAATTAGAACTGTTCTGGAAAATCAGATTGTGTGCAGACTCTTCTTTGAAAGTGACACAGAATCCAGCTAAAATGGCTTAGGAGAAAAGATACTGTTATTATTACTGTGATTTTCAGGATTAGAGGATGGCTTCAGCATGTCCGCATTCAGGCCCAAAATGACACCATAGAAACCTCAGCTCTGCCTTCAGCTGTATTACTGTAGTCTCAGCTAAATTACAAAACAGCAGCAGTGGAGTCTTTTTCTTTATCCTCTTACATCCATTCAGCGAAGAAGGTCTAGGACACCTTTCCCAGAAGACCTAGAAAAATCTCATTGGCTTTAACTGGGTTATGTGCCAATCCCTGAAATAAAAACTGAGTTCAGGGAGGTTGAGATGCATGGATTGGTTTAGGCTTGTCGTCACTGTTTAAGGGGAGTGTGGAGTCACATGGCCTACAGTGGGAATAGGTAGATCCCCAAATGGTCAAGGAAGTTCAAATTCTGATTATTCAAACTACAATCAAAATAATTAACAATTTCATTTTTCTATCCTGTATATAACCTTTCGGGATAACAGAAAATTGACATGACAAATCACTGATTTGAGTTTTTCTTCTGCTTCCTTTTATTATAAACTTGTGCTTAAGGTGCTGGAACCCAACAAAATAACCAAAAGGAAGATGGTAGCTGGGTGAGTTCTGAATCATGGTGAATGGGTTGTGTTAGCAGCTAACAAGTTAGAAGAGAAAAGAATTTTCAGGGGGAAAAAGATTGAAAGTGTCTCTTTTATTTAATCTCGAACATGTAGACTTCATTATAATTAAAAATGTGAAAAGATGTAATTTCAATGTTATTAAGTATAACTTTATTAGCATATATTTATCTGGGTATTATCCTGATATGGTACCTTCCTAAAATTAGTTTTTATCAACCACACTCATTAAGCATATTTTGGTATATGACATGATTTTGTTTTCACTTGGAATTATATAAAGCAAGCCCTCTATCCAGTAAAGCTTAGGCCTAGCTCAGTGTAACAATATGAAGACTTTAGCAGTATCAGCTCTGGTACATTATGAGTTCCTCAAGAGCCCCAATTAAGCATTATTCATTTCTGTGCTTCTTAGCCTAGCTCTAGGCTTAGGCTGTAGCAGGCATCAATAAAGGTATGTTGGTTTGATATTTTAGCAGGCTTTCCCTGAAGGATTCACAAGAATTATCACTCCACTGGGTTAGGCTTTTAAAACAACATTTTGGTTGAAATCTTGGAGATGGGGTACAATGGCCTTCCCTGTCCTTCTCTCTACTGTTACTTGTGTACATGTATCTCCTTCTCCTGAACTGTATGCTTCTTTCAGAGCAGAAACCATATCTTATATTATAAATTCATTGGCTCATTTACTTATCCATAAATATTCATAAATATCCACTACATGTTAGGATCTTTAAGTTTGAAAATAAATCAGATACAACCCCATGAGAACACAGGCTAGTAAGTTTTAACTTTGCTTGTTGTTGCTTCTTCCTTTCTCTGCTGCAATACCCACGAAGGATATGGCACATAGTAGAAGTTTTAGAAATGCTTTCTTAACTGATTGATTCAGGAGAGTTGTACCAAATGTAACCTATATCTATAGCTACTAAATCAAATCACAAAGTATATTATTCTTACATCCTCTTCAATTAACAGTTAAATAATAACCATCATTTATTCAAACTCTCTCATGCAAGAACCTTGCTTACGTTATTTTTTAAAACATTACAACAACCGTCTAAAGTTTTTCATTTTATGCAGGAGAACATCAAGACTGGAAGAAGCTAGAAAAATCTTGCACATGAAACAGCAGAGCTAGGATTTGAACCTGGTCTGTCTGGAAATGAAGCCCATAGTTGTACTCATTGCCACATACTGGTTTTAACACTTTTGAAATACCTGCCTCCTCAGTCCCTAAGTTCCAACATGTAGATTTCAGCAGCTCCTTTCCCTCTCATTGCCCCCAATGTACTTTAACGTTTGATAATAGAGACCTAACACTTCAAGGAGCTCAATATAAATTTGTGTTTGATAATGTTAATAACCATTGATCCTTTGCTGTAAAGACCGCACATTCATCTCTCTTTTTAACAGATGGGTCATTCAGCCACCATTTCATAAATTCTCTGTTACACTTCTACCTGTCTGAGCTCAAACGGAAAAGAACAAGTGCTTTAAGTACTCTAAGAGAAGACCTCTCTAGGCTTACAGTTTCCAGACCTTGGACAGGTAATCAGCCAGTGGACAGAAACAGTCACATGGTAACCTCCTGCTCAGATGGGAATCCCATTCTTGTGCCAGATAGGCTCTTTGAACTCTGAAAGTTCCTGATTCTTCTCACTATTTAGAGGTTCAATGTGTGTAAACATCATCAAGAGAGCTTTGTTCTCATTGTTCTTTTACATACACAATACCTATATTTTGTTCTTGTTTATGAAACCTATTTCTGTTGCATGTTCTTACAACCACAATGAGGCCCTTTTCATTCTGAAGTATTATCTCAGTGCCATAGTGGGAGTAGATTCAACTGAAAACTGGGTTTATTGTAAACAATATAAACATGGGTTCCCAAAGTCTGGTTGTTAAGCTATCAGCACAAAGAAAAATATCCACATCGGGTTTATCACCAAAAGATAATAAGGGACCAAGGTGATGGAAAAAAAGTTAATTGCCAGTGGTTCCATTAAGAGGTGGTCTCTGAGGTCAATGTCAATAAGCATCTTCATCATTGTCTTTAATAAAGGTTAAAGTTTGCCAGTCCAGATGTGGGAACAAACAAAAGAAGGTATACCCTGGAACAATACTCTGCAGAGACAAGACAGCGCCAGAAAGACAAAGCCTGTTCAGCTGTTTCCTGACAGCCCTGCCCAGCACACTTCCACCTCAGGCCAATAACCGAGTTTCTAAAGAATAATTATATCAAGCGATGTCATGATGAATGGCCACTTTCCAATGGCTTCATGGCTTATCTTTTAGGACAGAGAGTTAGGGGAGATAGCAGGCTGTGAACTGTTGTCACAGTTAGATGGGGATGGGGGTGGCAGATGACAGGTCAATGTTTGCTGTTCTAACATAGGAGTGCAGGGCCTGAGTTCCACCCTCTAAAATTAACCCTGCATTGATGCCACTCCTTTAATAAAATAAATCTCAATATATGATCAACTTTATGTATGTATATAAATTTTATCCAATTGTTTTGTAACACCAGTTGACGTTCACAGCGCTTTACATATATTTACTAATTTAATTATTCTTGCAACCTGACATTGTAAGTAGTAACGTTTCCATTTTATAGGTGAGGAAACTGAGCACAGGAGGTGAAGTGACATGCACAGGTCACATGGTAGGCGAGTAAAGCCAGGACTCAAACCTGACCCCAGAGACTGCCCTTTACTACTCATAGTACTGCCTTTATGATGATTTAAAAATTATTATAATTTCTGGTTTTGGTCCTGGAAAAGGGAGGCTTGGACCATGGTTCCGCAGAGAACAAATCGGATTTGCATTCTTATAAAGTGAAGAGAGCATCTTTCCAGAGATGGATTCCTTGATTCCAGAAAAAGCAAAGAACCCTGAGTGGCCAACTAGAGACATTTGTGGTTAATGGATACATTTACTACTTCCAGCTAACTTAGCAAAGTTCACCAGGCAGCCTTTGAAAGATACACAAAATACTGCTGGATCTTGCCAGAGGTGACTTTATCAGACAGCCAGTTGAGGCCTATAAAATGTTGTTAGCCGTTTCTTTCCTGTCAAGGAGGAAAATCAAGACAGCTACTTTTTTTTTTTTTTTTTGCGGTACGCGGGCCTCTCACTGTTGTGGCCTCTCCTGTTGCGGAGCACAGGCTCCAGACGCAGGCTCAGTGACCATGGCTCACGGGCCCAGCCGCTCTGCCGCATGTGGGATCTTCCCGGACTGGGGCACGAACCCGTGTTCCCTGCATCGGCAGGCGGACTCTCAACCACTGCGCCACCAGGGAAGCCCAAGACAGCTACTTTTAAAAAAACCGTATTATTATTATTTCTAATAAACTTTTAGGCAAACCTTACAAAAACAAATCATCACATATTTCTTAACAAAAATTCAGTCATAATCTTTCATTATAGGATGCCATAAACTTGATAATTCTGCTTGTATATTTATATCACATGTAATTAATGCTTTAAATCATAAATGAGGTAGCTTATTCTTTAAATCATAGCAAAAGAATTCATCTTCTATTCTTAGCGCATACTTAAACTTGAGTGTACACACCAATGTGAATGTGTAGCCAACTCACAGGAAGTACAAGATATATCTCTCGGGATTATCTACTTTTATATACAGATTTGGAGGAAATTATTGATATAGTAACTCAAATGTGAACATCTATTATAAGGCAAAAAGAAAAATGAATAAGAAAAAATAGGAGACATCCAAGAAATATTGAGTTCATAGGTGCTTGCTTCAAGTTCTAGCTGAAGACTGGGGATTTCTGGGTTTGTGTTCATGACCTTCTGCCATTTGGAGCTACTTTGGTGGAAAATTCTACGAAGCAACAAAGAAGAAAACACAAGTGCCATTTGTGTGAAAGTAAAGCTTCACAAGACTTTTTTTTTTTTTTTTTTGTGGTATGCGGGCCTCTCACTGTTGTGGCCTCTCCCGTTGCGGAGCACAGGCTCCGGACGCTCAGGCTCAGCGGCCATGGCTCACGGGCCCAGCCGCTCCGCGGCATGTGGGATCTTCCCGGACCGGGGCACGAACCCGCGTCCCCTGCATCGGCAGGCGGACTCTCAACCACTGTGCCACCAGGGAAGCCCCACAAGACTTTTTCATCTTGTTTTCCACGGAAATATTCATAGCACTCGTCATTACTTTTATAATTTGAGGGCAATGGTCAGAAGAATTAAAAGGTGAAAATAAAAGAAGGAGCTGCTGATGTGAGAGCCATAAATGTGCCTTTTATAAAGAGTTGGAACAGAAACAAACACACAACCTCTTGATCTGAGACAAATAAAAGAAAGTTGGTTATTCTTTCCATATTCTTATAGGGGTGGAAATAGTGTAATCATCTCTTGGAGACCACAGTGTTCATTGAAGCATCCCTGTAGATACAACATTATCTCAGGCGCTGTGGGTAGCTTCCAAGGAAAGGAGAAGACATGCTTTTAACCCATTAGCATCTTCCAAGAAAATGTGTGTATATTTGTTTCTCATATATATATATATACACACGTGTGTGTGTGTGTATGTGTGTGTGTCTAAGAAAAGAGCTATAGGGCCTGGGCCTATTCATTTAGGACTTCAATGCCCAATATGTGTAACCCTCACCAATTCAAATAGGTAGGTTATGCATGCTCCCTGTAAATAGAGTGTCTGTCAATCTTTGTGTAGCCAAGCAAGTACAAACTAAGACATTCTCTGGATGAAAGGAGTTGGAACTACTGTTATAGGTCACAGGAGTAACTCAAGTTCAATGTTCACAATCCCCCTGTAAGGGAACCATTGAATACATAAAGTATTTAATACAAAGTGGCTGTTGAGGATAGAAAGCCCAGAGATAAACCCATGCACCTATGGTCACCTAATCCATGACAAAGGCGGCAAGAATATACGATGGAGAAAAGACAGTCTCTTCAATAAGTGGTGCTGGGAAAACTGGGCAGCTACATGTAAAAGAATGAAATTAGAACACTCCCTAACACCATACACAAAAATAAACTCAAAGTGGATTAGAGACCTTAATGTAAGACTGGACACTATTAAACTCTTAAAGGAAAACATAGGCAGAACATTTTCTGACATAAATCGCAGCAAGATCTTTTTTGATCCACCTCTGAGGGTAACGAAAATAAAAACAAAAATAAACAAATAGAACCTAATTAAACTTAAAAGCTGTTGCACAGCAAAGGACACCGTCAACAAAATGAAAAGAAAATCTACAGAATGGGAGAAAATATTTGCAAACGAAGCAACCGACAAGGCATTAATCTCCAAAATATACAAATAGCTCATGCAGCTCAATATCAAAAAAAAGAAAAACAGCCCAATCAAAAAATGGGTAGAAGACCTAAATAGACATCTCTCCAAAGAAGACATACAGATGTCCAAGAGGCACATGAAAAGATGCTCAACATCACCAATTATTAGAGAATGCAAATCAGAACTACAATGAGATATTACCTCACACTGGTCAGAATGGCTATCATCAAAAAATCTACAAATAATAAATGCTGGAGAGGGTGTGGAGAATAGGGAACCCTCCTACACTGTTGGTGGAAATGTAAATTGGTACAGCCACTATGGAGAACAGTATGGAGGTTCCTTAAAAAACTAAAAATAGAGCTACCATATGATCCAGCAATCCCAGTTCTGGTCATATATCCAGAGAAAACCATAATTCAAAAGGTTACATGCACCCCAATGTTCACTGTAGCACTATTTATAATAACCAGGACATGGAAGCAACCTAAATGTCCATTGATGGAGGAATGGATAAAGAAGATGTGGTACATATATACAATGGAATATTACTCAGCCATAAGAAAGAACAAAATAATGCCATTTGCAGTGACATGGTTGGATCTAGAGATTGTCATACTGAGCGAAGTAAGTCAGACAGAGAAAGAGAAATATCATATGATATCGCTTATATGTAGAATCTATAAAAAGGTACAAATGAACTTATTTACAAAACAGAAATTGAGTCACAGATGTAGAAAACAAACTTACGGTTACCAAGGGGGAAAGGGGGGCATAAATTGGGAGATTGGGACTGACTCATAAACACTACTATATATAAAATAGATAGCTAATAAGAACCTACTGTATAGCACAGGGAACTCTGTTCAATACTCTGTAATGACCTATATGGGAATAGAATCAAAAAAGAGTGGATATATGTATGTGTATAACTGACTCACTTTGCTGTACAGCAGAAACTAACACAACATTGTAAATCAAGTATACTCCAATTTAAAAAATTAATTTAAAAAAAAAGAAATAAAAAAACCACAAAGTGTCTGTTGACTTTGATGGTTTGCAAAGTTCACAAACCTGGCCCTATTTTCTTTTGCTTTTACCCTACTCCCCCTACATTTTCAAATCCATGTGCAATATTGAGTGAATGTTCTATTCAACACTACGGGCCATTCCAGGAGTCACCCTGGTAAGACATGTAGATGTTCTGTTCTTTTAGATGTACATTTGACCTTTGAACTATAGGCATTTGAACTGCGGGGTTCCACTTATATATGGTTATTTTTCAATGGTAAATACTTAGTATTGAATCTGTGTATGTGAAAGAATCTTGCATAAGGAGGGTGACTATAAGTTATATTCAGATTAACCCCCCCTGTTTTTCGAGGATCAACTGTAGTAATAAAATCTTTTCAAATTTTCATATGCAGCAAATTCATGAAGCACAGAAAGTATCAAATTTTGTCCATTACTAAAAAGAACTGTTGTTTTTTAAAAGTTAATTGAAGACATCACAATTATACTTTTAAATGTTGCTTTTTAAAAAATGGTTCCTAAATTAGAAAGTTGAACTCCAAGAAAGTATCAATAAATGTACTTTAAAGGGAACAAATAAATTACTAAGGAAAAGAAGCAGAGACTACATTCAAGGGAAACAATTATTCAAATATTTTTATTTAAAGATTTTGTTGGTCTAAATAACAATCATCTTTTAACTAATGTTTCATAAATCTGTTGCTGTACATAATACTCGTGGCATGTTTTAATACACTCTTCGGTCATGTTATAAAATAACAAATGCAGTGTTATTATTACTCAACAAATGCATAACATAACCAATCTCATAAAAACATCACCAGCAATGGGAAAGATACATGCCTTTACTATGACTAAAGGTAGCAGCCCAGTAACTTCCTGGAGCAAGCAGATTTTTGCATCACCCAGATGTATTTGCAAATTGGACTTCAAAGCTTTGCAATGGGCTCCATCCAGAAGGAGGTGGAAGAATGTGGGTGTGACCTGGGAAAAGAGCTCTAGGTTAGCTTTGGGAAAGGTGGGGTGTGGCCATTGTTTGCTTTCCATCTTCTTCCTCTTTCCTACACTATGTCTAAATAAACATTTTAGGAAACAGTAAACTGGGAATTTTGACTGTAAGATACACAGTTATAAGGCATTAAAAATGGGTGGGGGGTTGGCAAGGAAAATTGTACAAATTTGAAAATTCTCCTAATAGGTTGTTACTGGACCAGGGGCTTACAGAATCGTACTGTTTTCATCAATGCTCTTTGAACCCTAAGGAACAGAGACTCACTTGACTTTAGGGAAGAGACGTGGGTATTATTTGAAGTTTTCACACAAATTAGAATGGATCGCAGCCACAAGGCCCTGGATGTTACCTGGTTTTAAGCACTGATCTTTTTCCCTTGGTCCCTTTCATGTCCCCTTTCCTGGCCTCTCTCTGACTTAGATTCTCTCAAGGTCATCCTTTCCCGACCAGCTTATTCGCTCTTCTTCAGGCCACTTCATAATTTCATCTTGCACATGGCTTTGGCTTTCTCAAGCCTGT
The DNA here is from genome assembly GCF_005190385.1 of Monodon monoceros. Classification (NCBI taxonomy): domain Eukaryota; kingdom Metazoa; phylum Chordata; class Mammalia; order Artiodactyla; family Monodontidae; genus Monodon; species Monodon monoceros. The sequence continues at coordinate 60,392,181 of NW_021703771.1, forward strand.
GGTGATTTGACAACTCCAGGAAAATCTCTTGCTGGTAATTCACTCCATTTTTTCTTATTCCGAATTTCCAAGGGAAAGACTCTTGGGTCAGGCTTGTCCAATCTGTGTGTGTGTGCTGGAGTGGAGGCGTGGGTGCAGTCGACAGAATGAGCAAAGACTTCATGGAGCAAAGGCCATGGATGGAATCCATTCCTTAGAAAGGGCTGCAGTTGTGCTGCCAGTGACCCATGTCTCTAGGACGCTTCACTTTTTATATCTTCTCAGCTCTTTATTCAAATATTCAGTTATCCATTCACCATCTTTATTAAGCAACTTCAATGAGTCAGCTCTAGGGGAAAATCACAATGTGAGGTGGAAAGTGAGGCTATTTAAAAGCCCTTGCTCCCCAGTAGCTCCCTTCACTGCAAATCTTACCCCTACCCCCCTCACCTGCCCCAGATCTACAGAGGTTCAGGCGGTTGGCCCTCAACACAGTAGCACATTTTTGATTTGACAACTCTATGAAATGTAGTCATTTTGCCAGCATGAAAGAAAGATGTCTTTATGTGTACAATCTCCCCCTTTACATAAAAGTAGGCTCATGTCTTCATGGCACAAAGCTCTACATGAGAGCCTTCTGTAGGGTCTGTGGCATTTTAATCTCTGAAATGATATAAATATGAATATCTCACTAAGATATAAATAAAATCACATATAGGTGCCAAGGCAGGGAGGGCTGGAGCAGATGGGGAAGAGAAGACAGGCTCATGTGAAGAGTGATGTTTTCTTAATAAATCCTGGTAGTCAACAAAACGTTTGTTTGTTGTTTATGGTTTTGTTCTGGGGGTTTTTGCCATGTTTACTTTAACTCTTTTCCTTGGCAGATACTCAAGTTGGTAACTGCTTTAAAAACATCTTTCACTTTCTCAGCCAAGTGGTCAAGGTCAACATCAACAAAATAAGTCATGTTAATAGTCTGTACCCTTGATATGATGATATGGTGAAAATGACACTTAATCTTTGTGGTCTTTCCCCAAAACTCATCACCCTAGACTAATGACAAGAGAGACAACAGACAATTCATCACCATGGAGGAACATTCTAGGAAATACCTAACCAATATTCCTCAAAACAGCCAAGGTCATCAAAAACAAGGGAAGTCTAAGAAACTGTCACAGCCATGAGAGCCTAAGGAGACATGATAACTAAATGTAATGTGGTGTCCTGGATGGAATCCTGGAACAGAAAAAGGACAACAGGTAAAAACTAAGGAAATACGAATAAAGTATGGACTTTTGTTAATAATAATCTATCAATATCGGTTCAATAATTCAAATATACCATGCTAATGTAAGACGTTAGTAACAGGGAAAGCTGGTTACAGAGTATATTAGAACTCTATATCCTATTTTTCCAATTTTTCTATAAATCTGATGCTGTTCTAAACAAATAAAATCTATTTAAAAAGTCAACACTACTTAAAAGAACGCAAAAAAGTTATTTTTGTTTACTTTTACAAGAAATTTTAATATGATAGTTCTGATCTGCTATGCTTGCACTTCAAAGATTCTCTTGTAAACTCTCTGGAGTTGTGATACTACATTAACTCATCTTGCTTAAAGGTTCTGGAGATTAAAAAGAAGAGAGAGAAACAGGGAGTGGAAAGGGGTTACATTACTCAGGGATCTTACCCTTCCATCCAATACACAACATTTTTGGAAAAAAGAAGTATTTAATGATATAATCATTAAAGACTAGGCTCAAAATCATTCATGACTAGGTTCCATTTTTAAAAGCAATGCAATCGTATTATAACAAAAATTGCAAATATATTAAAAGAAACAGGGAGGAGGAAGGGTGAGCTGTGACAAAGCGAGAGAGAGGCATGGACATATATACACTACCAAACGTAAGGTAGATAGCTAGTGGGAAGCAGCCGCATAGCACAGGGAGATCAGCTAGGTGCTTTGTGACCACCTAGAGGGGTGGGATAGGGAGGGTGGGAGGGAGGGAGACGCAAGAGGGAAGAGATATGGGAACATATGTATATGTATAACTGATTCACTTTCTTATAAAGCAGAAACTAACACACCATCGTAAAGCAATTATACCCCAATAAAGATGTCAAAAAAAAAAAAAAAAGAAACAAATCCCCAGTTCCACCCATATAACAAATTGCCCATTAAAAAAATGTCTTTCCCATATTCCTTCCTACTTGCTGCAATCATAGTGTTGATGAAATTGGGCATTCTGATTTTTATACTAACATTTTATCATAAACATTTCCCAGGTGACTTCATAGTCTTAAACTTTTCATTTTCAAAGCCTGCATAGTAGTCTATCAGGTGGATATACCAACATTTAGTCGATCAATACCCCACTGCTGACATTTCAAAGAACCATTTGCACCGTGGAAAAATCCACTCCCCCTGTCCTTCAGCTGAAAGTTGAAATGATGTCTGTGGTGTATTTAATCCTTGGGAAAAACATGCAGTGTCTGAACTCTTGACCTGAGCCTCCTGCTGGGGCCCAGGGAGGAGGTGTACAGAGCCCAGATCAGCAGCCTTCAGGGTGCAGAGCAGAAACCCTGCAGCTCCAGGCACTCCGCTAGGCCTCCTCTTTCCCTTTCTAGTTATCACCATGCCTCCCTCTAAAATCAAAGGTATCTGGCCTTGGGCATTTAAGTACGAACAAATCCGCTCATAACAGAGAAAATGAGAGTTGCTGCTCTTAATTTTATGCATCACATATCCTAACAATGATATCTCTTCATGGACAGGACTCAAAAGAGGGATTGGAACAGGTGAGAAAGGCAAGGCTAGATAATAAATCACAAAGCTGCAGGGTATCCGGAAGGTGGAGGTAATGTGTTATTTGTGAGATGTCCTCAGACTGAGAGCATTACTGTAACCCGTCAACTCCAGAGAGATAAATGCTAGACACACCTGGCTTCTGCGTGTGTGTGTGTGTGTGTGTGTGTGTGTGTGTGTTTAAATCAAACGCAATTAAATGAGACCTGTTATTCTTCCGAATTTTACTTCGAAAGTACTAGCTCAAGTTTCGTCTTGTCACAGGTAAAGAAAGGAGGGGCAGCAGATACATCATTAATTTAAAGACTGTTTTGTGGCAACAGGCACAGGAGACTATGGGAGTGGTGCCAAAATGCGTAGGGGTGTTCCGCACCAACTCATACACATGATCACTAAATTGGCAGAATTTACGATGGGAAGATGAAACACGATGAGTGATGTTCTCGTCAAAAAAGGACATTTGGGGGGGGTGGTAGGATGAATTGGGAGATTGGGATTGACATATATACACTAATATGTATAAAATGGATAACTAATAAGAACCTGCTGTATAAAAAAATTAAATTAAATTAAAAAAAAAAAAAACAGGACATTCTGGACGGTTCCATACAAACAAGCACTAGGAGGAGGTTGGAGGTCTGCTGACCTCTTGAGTAAACTCAAGAGTAAACATCTGTGATGTCAGGCCCAGCATGGAGACACAGGAGGTTCCTTTCTTTGCAAACTGAAATCAACACATAGAGAGCATTGCTCATTCCAAGAGAGAATGTAAGAGCCCTAAAATCTGAGATGAAGCAGATAATGTCACATCAGTCAGCTCTGACCCAGCTCGGTGACTGTGAGCCAAGGTGCGCACAGCAGGGATACGTGTGATGTGGAAGGGCAGACCGCTTGGCGCTGCCTGTGGTCTGAATCGGAAAACATTTCAGGGTGAGGGGTCCTATAATATACTGGGGCTTTTATAGTTAAACATCATACTTATCTTTTTTGTTTTTGTCGTTAAGCTGTTAATCCTACCTTACGTAGGTAGGATTCATTTGTATGTCAATAGACATTTATCACAGGAGAATAGAAGTCCTGAAAGTCCCACGCATCCCTTTTCCCCTTTTAACTTTTTGTCCTTTGCATATTTTCCTGTTTTCAGGTTATTCCACCCTTTCAAAATTCTGATAACATTTTTCTGTGTTTAGATGAATAAAAATCAGACAACTTAAAATTTATTTTGTGTAGTTCAGTTGGCCTTGTAGTGCCAAGATTTCTCTTTCTTCATAGAAAATCAATTTGGGTGTTCAAGAACCTGCTTGATTCATAGTTGACCTCAAACTCTAGTCCATTCGAATAAATCAGCTTCCAAAGCAGGTTTAGTGATGTGGAAAAAGATGCGTTTTTATTTAACTTTTCAGAAATATCAGTTGGTGAGTTCCTAGGGCACTGCACCTACTTTCTCCATCTTTGTGTTACTCATAAGGCCTCACTGAGATCTTTGTCTGTATCATGAGTTCAGTAGTGTTGAATAAAGTGGAAAAATATAGTGTTGAATAAGTTAGAAAAAGAAAAGGAGACAAAGTTGGAATGTGAATATAGGCTAAAAGTAGAAATCCAACACAATTTTCTTGAAGGGGGGCTCTCATGTCACCCTCTCTCCTGTGCTGTTGAGGGGCTGACTGTGGTTATGGGGGAGAGTGGTACTCCTACCACAGACCTGACTCCCTGTCTCTGGCTGTCTGGGTCAGGAGTGGGGGCCGGTGAGGAGGGCAGGGCTTGACAGGCCAGGCAAAGCAGAGGTAAAGGTGTTACCTGAATACATGAAGAACCCCATGGCCATGAAGCGTTTGGAAGGTGACAGTGTCGCCAGGTGGAAGCAATCTCGGCTGGGAACTCTGGGGCTGGGTTTTGGCCCCGTGTGTCCTTTCTGTAGGGCCTCTTTACACAGTGTTCAACAACACAATCGTATGTGAGAGAAGTAGGGTAACATTGCTCCAGGCAATGAAGCACTAGAAGGTCAGGCAGGTGGAAGGTCAAGCAGTGATGCCAGACTAGGGACCCTGCTCAGCTTACCCAGGTGTTTTGAGTGTCAATAAATGAGTCCACCCAAAAGGAGCTACCACAGAGGGATACTCCTGAGCCTGCTGGACCAGCACTCTATCTTTCTAGACTACCAAGTGGTCCCAAGAGCAGCACTGAAGGCAAGTACAGGAGACCCTTAGTTCTACTGGGACACAGAGGCCTCACCCCATGTGGGCCAGGAAAGAGAGATGTCAGCGCGTGCCTTATCAGACATGGGTCTTCCCTCCTTTACTGCTGGGTGGTTTTCTGGCAGCCCTTCTTCAGGCTGGGAAACTACTTGCTCTCCCAAGGACAAGCATCTTATGTGGGCTCATTCTATAGCATTAAGCAGAAAGAGTGGGGTTGATGACATTGCATGGGCAGCTTGTGAATTTGACTCTAAAGAGCGGGGTATCCTGGTAGCGAAACCTCCTGCTCAGTTTCTGATCCATGCCTTCAGCCTTACGCACAGGTCAGTTTGTTTGGGAAGCCGGAGGGCTTCTGATGGTGATTCATCTTGTAGCACCCCTGGGGACTCCTCTGACTGTGACTGTGCTGCTGAGAAAGAAGGAACTCCAAGGCTGAGTGATGTGCTGCCTGCCCAGTGCCGACAGCCTAACGCAGGCCTCTGCGCTTAGAGCCTGCTCTAAGCCCTTGACTATTTTTGAGTTGTTTGGCATGGGGAGTTGACAGACACTTCCGTTAGCTGTTTAGAGCGACAGCACATCGATTCACCACTGGTCACTGACAGAGGGGAACAAATAATATGGCGTTATCATGTGATATTTGTCTTTTCTGTCTGGCTTACTTCACTTAGTATGTCACTTATATGTGGAAACTAAAGAAAAAGATACAAATGAACTTAATTACAAAACAGAAATAGACCCCAGAGGTAGAAAACAAATTTATGGCTACCAAAGGGAAAGGGGAGGGGAGGGATAATTTAGGAGTTTGGGATTAACATATACACACTAGTATATATATAAAATAGATAACCAGGGCTTCCCTGGTGGCGCAGTGGTTGAGAGTCCGCCTGCCGATGCAGGGGACACGGGTTCGTGCCCCGGGCTGGGAAGATCCCACGTGCCGTGGAGCGGCTGGGCCCGTGGGCCAGGGCCGCTAAGCCTGCGCGTCCGGAGCCTGTGCTCGGCAACGGGAGAGGTCACAACATTGAGAGGCCCGCGTATGGCCAAAAAAAAAAAGATAACCAACAAGGACCTACTGTATAGCACAGGGAATTATACTCCATATTTTGTAATAACCTATAGGAGAAAAGAATCTGAAAAAGAATATATATATATATATATATATATATATATATATATACACATACATACATGTATTGTTGTTAAGATTTTTTTCTCATTGGATTTGCTTTTTTATAATTAATGTTTATTGGAGTACAGTTGATTTACAATGTTGTGTTAGATTCTACTGTACAGCAAAGTGAATCAGCCATACATACCATACATATATCCGCTCTTTTTTAGACTCTTTCCCCATATATATAACTGAATCACTTTGCTGTACACCTGAAAGTAACACAACATTGTAAATCAACCATATATCAATTAAAAAAAATATTATGTAAATACACACACACGCACAAAAAAATGCGGTGTGCAGAAGTGGAAATACTCTCAGATTAAATTCAAGTCTACAGAGTTTACTGAGCAAGTGCCACTGATTTGGGAGTTTGCCGAAGTCCTGAGTTTTTGAAGGAGAGAAGTCAGCATTCCCTCATTCTCCCACTTTGCCTGTCATACCTTTTATTTGTAGATACTTGATGGGTTCCCATTTGCCAGTGTAGTGACGTCTATCCACATCAACTATATTTGGGACTTTCCAAATAATTGTGCCAAAGGAAGCTTCACTTTATTAATGGTAGATGCACCATATTTCTTTGAACATAGAGCTGTGAGCTATTAATCCTAAAGCCAAGGTTTGAAGAACTAAAGCTGTGATTAAGACAACACTTTATTCTGGAGTCAAGGTCTTTGGAGTAGAGCACTGCGTGTTTCTATTAGGTTGTCATTTCTTCAGCTTCTCTTTCATGAAAGCACAGTGATGGCGCATAGTAGGTGCTTGGTTGAATCTGGATTCCCTTGAAAGCAGAGCCTAAGACAAAGCTTTGCAGGCAGGCAGTTTATTTGGACGTGAACCTCTACTGCGCACTTACTGTATCCTGGGTGCTTTTGCTTATTATGTGTCATTTAATCTTCACAATGATTCTGAAAGGAAATAACAATAACAGGCAAACTTTAAATGGCATTATTCTAAGCAGTTCATATATATTCACTCAATAGTAACCAACAACAATATTTTTAGAGCCCTGTTTTATAAATGAGGAAGCCGAAGTAGAGAGAAGTTAGGGAAGTGCCCAATGTTTTGCATCCAGTAAACTGCACAGTCAAGGCCAAATCCAGATAATCTGGTACAAGAGACTTTGCTCTTATCCATGAAGCTCTACTGCCTCTTGAATAGTGGAATTATATATAGTTTTCTGATCTTCTAGGGTTACTTTTCAAGTAGACATTTTTGTCTTTTTTGAGTAGTTTTAGGTTCATAGCAAAATTTAGTGGAAGGTACATAAATTTCCCATATATCCCCTGCCCCACACATGCATAGCCTCCCACATTATCAACATCCCTGCCAGAATGGTACTTTCGTTACAACTGATGAACCTACATTGACACATCATTATGGCCTCAAGGCCACAGTTTACCTTAAGGTTCACTCTTGGTGGTGTATATTCTGTGGGTTTGTACAAATGTATAATGATATGTATCCACTATTATAATATCATAAAGAATAGTTTTACTGCTCTAAAAATCCTCTGTGCTCTGCCTAATCATCCTTCTTTCCTCCCTAACCCCTGGAAACCACTGATCTTTTTACTGTTGCCTTAGTTTTGCCTTTTCCAGAATGTCATATAGTTGGACTCATACAGTATGTAGCCTTTTCAGAATGGCTTCTTTTATTCAGTAATATGCATTTAAGTTTCCTCTATGTCTATTCATGGCTTGATAGCTCATTTCTTTTTTAGCACAGAATAATATTCCATGGTCTGGATGTAGCACAGTTTATTTATCCTTTCACCTACTGAAGGACATCTTGGTTGCTTCCAAGTTTTGACAATTATGAATAAAGCTGCAATAAATACCCATGTGCAGGATTTTGGGTGTACATAAGTTTTCAATCCCTTTTAGTAAATATCACGGAGCGTTACTGCTGGATCATATGGTAAGATTATGCTCAGTTTTGTAAGACACTAGCAAACTGTCTTTCAAAGTGGATATACGATTTTGCCTTCCCGCCAGTAACAAATGAGGGTTCCTGTTGCTCTACATCCCACCAGAATTTGGTATTGCCAGAGTTCTGGATTTTAGCCATTCTAATAGGCATGGAGTGGTATCTCGTTGTTTTAATTTGCATTTCTCCCTGATGACATATGATGTGGAGAATTTTTTCATATGCTAATTTTTCATCTGTCTATATCTTCTTTGGAGAGGTATCTGTTAAGGTCTTTAGTCTAATTCTCAATCAGATTGGTTGTTTTCTTACTGTTGAATTTTAAGAATTCTTTGTATATTTTGGATAACAGCCCGTTATCAAATATGTCTTTTGCAAATATGTTCTCCTAGTATGTGACCTGTCTGCTCTGGGTTTCTGCTCAGATAAGCTGTGGTTCTCTGTATCTACCTGTCTGTACCTCCAGTGTGGCGGGCCATACTTACCTTCTCCATGGCTTGGGGTTCCCTACACATACTACTACTAGAAGTTTGCCCTGTGACCTCATTTCTGTTACGGATCTAAGAAGAGTTGTAGACTTTTCAGTTTGTTCAGCTTTTTACTTGTTACAACAGAGTGGCAACTTCCAAGCTCCTCCTATGACACAACAGAAACCAAAAGTCAGTATGTTGATTTTACAGATGAGGAAACTGAGGCTCAAAGTGCCAGACATATTGTATTAACTGTGTGGCCACAGACCCTTCTATCAACCAGTCCTAGAGCTGTTGCAGGCTGTGGGGCCGTATTTTGTGTCACATGATCTTGCTTCCCCCTGACCCTCTTTGTCTGGCCATGGATGATTAGATCAAGGATGGATAAAGGGAAAGAGCAGCCACAGACTGACCAACAACCCCTGGCTTATGGACTACTATGAAACACAAAATGACCTGGGCCAACCTGATCATTCCTTTTAGAAAAACTGGAAGGGAATGGGGATAATCTTAGTCAATGAGAAGTCAGAGACGTATTGTACTTAGAGCAGACTTGGGGAATGGACCAGAGTCATATTAATTATAAGATGGCAGGTCCACAAGCCACAGGGGTCTCTTGAGCTACACCAATCCAACACAGCTCCAGTTTCAGGTTCAACAAGACCCAGCACCATGTGGTTTATGCCCCTGGTTTTCCCCTGAGATTCACTTCGATACAAATCTACTATAAATGCTCTTGACTTGAGCTAGCCTGGGTGGATCTCTGCTCCATATTACCAAGCTCCAGCTCAAAATTACAGTGCAGTTCGTAGTGGAGCTATACTTTAAATCCACATTTATCTGACTCAAGAGTCCATGACTCTCACAGCCTTCCGTTTGGACCAAAGAGCAGTATGTCTAGACATACTGCTCCTGATATGTTGTGATTATATTCCAGGATGAATGTAAAAGCTCACAGGGTGCCAAATAGGTGAGATATGCTGCCTAATTTAACAAATGCTAAGTGGACACAGCATATTGTCTGCAACACAAATACCTTAAAATGAGAGAAATACTAAAGGTGAACAGAATCTTCTGGGAGAGCTCAGGGGTCTCTCCTTTGCCCTGAGCTCAGTCTGGAGGAGCCCTGCCCAAGTAGTATGTGTAGGGAACCCCAAGCCATGGAGAAGGTAAGTATGGCAAAATGCCAAAATAATACAAGTGTGGTAAACTTTCAGCTTGGTCTGCTTCCTTATTGCAATAAAAATAAAATCTGGCTTTTTATTGAAAAATAACTTATCAATTTTCCTATTTAGAACAATAATGTGTGTTCATTGTACTCTTGAATTATTGTTTATTTTCCTTCTAATTTATTTTTTCTAGTTTTCTATCACTTTATATTTTTATTTCCTCTTTCTCATTTTACCCTAGTATTTGATTTTTCATTATCATCTTTCTTTTAGTTTTCTTTGGATTTTCATTGCTTTATACATCACTTCTAATTTATTATTTTTCAAAATTTATTCAAGAACAGGAAAGAAATAACTTTGAAAAGAGAACAACTATAAACATAGTCCTGTAGCATCTCTTGTAAAGAGACTGGTCCTGCAGGAATGCCACTCTTTCCTCCTGTCCTGTGCCAGCCAACACCCTCATGAGCAGTTACGTAATATAAATTTATTCACTGGACAGATTATTCACTGGACTGCCTTTTTAACAACTGTAGACGGTGGTAGTAATAAACGACCCATCATCCCATCACCTTCATCCTGCTTTTGTTGAGGTCTGGGGACACAGCAGGCAGCAAGACACAGTCTCTGCCTTCAAGAAGCTCATCTTAAGTCTTGAGGGTGCTTTTTTTTTCTGTTGAAGAAACCTAATTTCATCCAGAGTTATGGTTCACCCTGCATACATGGTGGGAGTGGTGGGGGGGAGTCGAACTTCAGCTCTGTGACAGGCATTTGCAAACTTTTAGTCACCCTGTAAGGTCAATTTTATTGTCTCCCTTTTATCTTAAAACAAACAAACAGGGCTTCCCTGGTGGCGCAGTGGCTGAGAGTCCGCCTGCCGATGCAGGGGACACGGGTTCGTGCCCCTCCGGGAGGATCCCACATGCCGCTGAGCGGCTGGGCCCGTGAGCCATGGCCGCTGAGCCTGCGCGTCCGGAGCCTGTGCTCCGCAACGGGAGAGCCTGCAACAGTGAGAGGCCCGCGTACCGCAAAAACAAACAAACAAACAAATAAACAAACAAAAAAAAACCCAAACCCAAAACAGAGGTAAAGCCTGCCTGTGGTCTCACAGCTCCTAAGTTGCAGGCAGCGCTAGAACTGGGTACTGTGTGTTCCAAGCCTGTGCTCTCTCTCACACCAAGCTCTAGATAATGGTACACATATTGCTTTGGGTTCTGCTGTTTCTCACTTAACATGTCAAAAGCATTTTTCTGTGTTTCTATAGTATTCATGATAATCTTTTAAACTGACTATATGATTTTTCTCCCCATGCTGATGTACTCTAATGTAAACCAGTCTGTAGAACATTAAATGTTTATTTCTAAAAGAAAAAACAGCTCTGGGGGGCTGGGGGTCAATAGAGGTGCATCATTTAGGAAATTTCATCAATATATTTTTCAATCTCATCTACAAAGCACCCACAGGGACTCATTCTTTTATTATCACTCCTTTGAAGAAGGCACAATATAATAAGATATAAGATTTATATCCAGGTTTCTGGAGTTCAGCATTTAATCTATCTGCCTCCAACTTGTCAATTACTGGTCTGATTAGCTCCTTCCAAAACGGTTACAGGAGAATGACTTGAACCACTACAAGTGGTCACAAGTGCAGGATTTCTTATAAAATAAAACATACATTTACCATTTGAGCCAGGAATCTACTCCTAAGCCTAACCTAGAAAAATGAAAACTATGTTCACACAAAAACCTAAATGTGAGTGTTTTTAGCAGCTTTGTTTATAAGTGCTAAAATATAGAAATAACCCGAATGTCCTTTAACTAGTGAATGGACACACAAACTCTAATACATCTGTACAATGGGTACTATTCATCAAAAGAAGGAACTATGACACATGAGACAACATGGATGAAGCTCACAGATGCATTATAGTAAGTAAAAGAAGCCAGGCTTCAGAAGGTAAATACTCTATGATTCCAGTTATATGACATTCGGGAAAAGGCAAAATTATAGAGGGAAGATCAGTGGTTGCCAGAGGCTAGGTGTGTGAGGAGGGGTTGATTACAAAGGGGCATGAGAGAACTTTCTGGAGTGAGGGAAATATTCTACATTTTGATTGTGGTGGTAGTTATCCTACTGCATGTATTAGTCCAAATTCACAGAACTTGGCACTAAAAGTGATGAATTATTCTGCATGTAAATTACTCTTTAATAGAAAGAAAATTTTTTTTTACAGTCCAGGCTTTGGAATCAGACTGCACCTAAACTTGGTTCCTCAACATTTCAGCCATGTGAGCAGAGTTTGCATAACCTTTCTGTGTCTAATTTTCTTACCTTGTAAAACAGAGCTAATAACTGCAGATGGTTGTTGGGAAAATTAAATAAAATGATGTATGTAATTGTTTATCACAATGCTAGGCCACACAAGTGCTCAATACATGGTAGCTTTATTTTATCCCCCCCAGTAAAGAGCTAAGATGTTTCTAAATAGAGTTGTGCGGCTTTCTCTTTTAAATAGGAAATCAAAGTTTTATTAGAGGGACTTCCCTGGTGGTGCAGTGGTTAAGTATCTGCCTGCCAATGCAGGCGACATGGGTTCAAGCCCTGGTCTGGGAAGATCCCACATGCCACGGAGCCACTAAGCCCGTGCGCCACAACTACTGAGCCTCTGCTCCAGAGCCCACGAGCCACAACTACTGAGCCCATGAGCCACAACTACTGAGCCCACGTGCCACAACTACTGAAGCCCATGTGCCTAGGGCCCATGCTCCACAACAAGAGAAGCCACTGCAATGAGAAGCCCGTGTGCTGCAACGAAGAGTAACCCCCACTCACTGCAACTAGAGAAAGCCCGTGCGCAGCAATGAAGACCCAACGCAGCCATAAATTAAAAAAATAAATAATTTTTTAAAAAAAAGTTTTATTAGAGAGCTTTTTAGGAACGCTAGAGCCCCATTAAAAACAGGGCATCTCTTTTACTTCCTAAGCAAACTCTTATTTCCCCCACAAAAATTATTTTCTATTCTTTCTCTAAAACATTGAGGATGGTCTCCAGAAGTCATTTATTCATCTTTCTTTAGAGAATAATGGTCATATCGGGTAAGTTTGAGTTCCTGAAAAATAAACTGAGGAATAAGTAGATAAGTAACCCTTTAGAACCTGTCCACGGTATTAGTCCCTGAGATATCATTCATTCATTTATTCAACCAAAGAGAACCTACATGCACCGAATATTGACTGTCCCAAACGCTGAAGATTCAGTAGTCACTCAAGCAGGCAAAAAGTTGCTGTGCACAAGAAGCTTTGGTTCTCCATTTAATGAGCTTCACAGAGTAAGCTTCCTATGCATTACATCCACAGAGATCTGAAGGACAGCCCTCAAGGCCCCAGTCACTTGGAAATAGTCATGGACCATCTCCCTGAACCACACACACCCTCCCATTCCGTCTCACAATGTGCATTACTCTTCATTTCCTCCCTCTTGGGACTTAGATCCCTTCAGATTATGCCTTATATCCTTCCTTTTTGTTTAATTTTTATTTTGAAATCATTATCAACTCACAGAAAATGACAAAAATAATACAGTGAGTCCTGTGTCCCCTTCATTCAGCTTCCTTCAATGGTAAAATCTTATGTAATATAGTACAATACCAAAGCCAGGAAGTTAAAATTGTACAGTATCATTAACTAGACTACAGACCAGATTCAAATTTAAACCCACATTTAAAAAGTTCAAAAAAAATTTTTTTGAAGTATAGTTGATCGACAATATTGTGTTAGTTTCAGGTCTACAGCAAAGTGATTTGATTATACATATACATATATATGTAGATATCTATATATTTTGTTCTATTCTTTTCCATTATACTTTATTATAAGATATTGAAGGGACTTCCCAGGCGGTCCAGTGGTTAAGACTTTGCCTTCCAGTGCAGGGTGTGCAGGTTCAATCCATGGTCAGGGAGCTAAGATCCCACATGCGTCAGGGCCAAAAAACCAAAACATAAAGCAGAAGCAATATTATAACAAATTCAATAAAGATTTTAAAAATAGTCCACGTCAAAAAAAAAAAGATATTGAATATAGTTCCCTGTGCTATACAGTAAATCCTTGTTGTTTATCTATTTTATATGTAAACCCACACTTTTTGCCCATTGATTGAAATTGTCCTTAGCTCCCTAAACTTCCAGGCCCTTTCTAGGTAGAAAGGAGTTTTCCTTCTTTGGAAACGTAAAGCTAAAGTCCCTAAGACCCACCTGGAACATTTCAGAGACCCCTGATCAGGGAGATTCTACTCAAATGTTGCTGTCACAAACTCACCATCTCAAAGCCCGTTCTGCTGGGTCTCTGCCAAAACTTCCTGCCAGATTTCATTTGAAACCACAAGGACACTTATTTCCACCTTGCCTCAAATCCTATCCCCACATGTTACCATCTGAAACACACACTCTTTCTCATCTGTTTTTCCATACTCTCATCCTCAGATACCTCCGTGTTGTGTCATTTTCACCTGCCCACCTTTCCACTCCTTCCTTTCTCCAAATTTTTTAAGTATACTCTCTGAAATTCCTGTTTCATGGTAATTAAAATCCCTTACACGCACACACACACACATCCTAAACATGCCTTCACAGAATGATAACTTCACCTTCTTATCTTAAATAAGAGTAGACTTCTTGTGACTTCCCTGGTGGTCCAGTGGTAAAGAATCCACCTTCCAATGCAGGGGACTTGGTTTCGATCCCTGGTCGGAGAACTAAGATCCCACATGCTGTGGGGCAACTAATCCCAAGTGTCACAACTGCTGAGCCCGAGGGCCTCAACTAGAGAGGCTGTGTGCCACAAAATACAGAGCACATGCGTTCTGGAGCCTGCATGCCACAACTACAGCAGAGAAAAACCCGCACGCCACAACTAGAGAGAAGCTGGCGCACCACAACGTAGAGCCTATGTGCCACAACAAAAGATCCCACATGCTCAATGAAGATCCCATGCGCCACAGCTAAGACCCAACACAGCCATAAAAAATAAATAAATAAATAAATAAATTTTAAAAAGACGACTTCTTTACAAAGTCACCATCTCCCTAGAAAACCTTTAGTGGAAGATGTTAATTCTTCCCTGTTGCCCATCAGCAGAACCCAGACAAATAACAGTACCATCCACCAAGTGTGAGCCCACAAGGCAGTATCAGTATTCTCACAGCTCCTCAATGCCTCTTCCAAACTCTTGTTCCTTCATCTTTGCATAAAGACCCCCATGGCATTTGTCTATTCTGCCTTCTACCCTCCAGACTGCTGTCCCCTACCAGCCACTTGACATTTATCCTAGACCTTGGCATCTCACTCATAGCTCACTTTTCTATCCCACATCCTTCTATTATGTTGAAGAACACTGACACCTTTCAATGTCCAAGTGACTGACTTTTCCAAAACTCTAGCTTTCCAGTTTCTTGAACTTCTGAACTCCAGCTTCCTACACCCATGGCCACATCATAGACATGCTATAAGCCAGAATACTCCCTCCTGTGACACCCTGAACTCCAATACCCACTCTGATCTTTCTCCTGTATTTTGAGGTTTTTCACATCCATCGATGCCTTTAAATCTACCCGTACTGTTCTATGTCTCTTTCACGTCCCCCATTACTCCATTTTCTCCTGATAACCCCATTTTCTCTCAACTTATCAGCTTCTTCCTAAACCCATTTACTTTCCTACTCAATGTGGGTGTCATGGTTAATGACTAGAATTCTTCACCAGCAACACAATTCCCAGGCACTCCCCTTCTTGCACTCCATGTTCCTGTTAAAGTCCCAACACTGCATCACAGCCAAAACCTGTGCTCTATTTTTCTATGGTTAGAATATTTAGCACTGCAAAGAAAATGTTCTGAACAATCTGGTTGGTGCCATTACAGAGTCATGATCTTCAATGCCATTCAACACATCTCTTTTCTTGTCCACTGTAATCTACTGCTCCCTCTCCCATTCTCTGCAACTGGGCCAAACCTTTATCATTCTGTGCAGTCTCCCTACCCACACTGTACACACTGTACATTCACCACTTGCACTTCAAATTGGTACATACAAGTTTAAAAGAGTACTCTGATAGCAGTGAAGAGAATGTCTAGGTAGCCAGCCTCCGAGATGATCTGGGTGATCCTGCCTTCCATTATAACTTTGTTAAATAAACATCTGTTAAGTGGAGCACAGAATGCTGGATGGTAAGCTGATGTTCAACCACAGATGACAGAAGAAATTGAAATAGAAAAGTTTATTACTCACAGGTCCTAGAAGAAGTACAGGGCACACCTCAAGGGATCACACGGGAAGGTCAAGGCAGAGTGCAGACAGAAAGAGAGGGGCAGGACCTGCAGCACAGGTAAGCCCCACGGGAGTCTTATTAAGGGGGGCATAAAGTATACAAGTGCTGGAAGGCAAGGGAGACTTTGATCATGAGGGCTGTTAGGCAAGTCATGTCAGGAACTTACGTTTGCTTGTGACTCTGCAGGCTGCTATCTGGGATATGAGCTTGCATGAGGGGGCTAGTGTCAGTTTAAGGTCCCTGCAGGCCACTTGGCTAAACAAAATGGATGCTAAGGCAGCAACACCATGGAGTAGCTTGGCTCAACTCTTGACACCTTCTGCTATTCATGCACTTCTGTGGTCTCCTCTCTCCAACAGACTTTGCATGATCGACAGGGTATGGTGCAGATGAGTGCTGAGGCTAAGTCATAAAAGGGATTGCAGCCTCTGTCTCGGCATCTTGGATCATTTGCTGTGGTGGAAGCTAGGTTACCAGGCCATGAGGTGATTCAAGCCACTCTGTGAGGAGGGCTACCAAGCAGGACCCCCAAGGAGGAACTGAGGTCTTCCACCAGCAACTACAGCAATTTACAAACCATGCATGGGAGCCATCTTGGAAGTGGATCCTCCAACCCTGGTCAAAGGTTCAGTCAACTGCAGCTCCAGCCGACGTCTTGACGACAACTTCACGACAGAACCACACAGCTGAGCTTTCCCTGAATTCCTGGTCCACAGGAACAGTGAGAGATAATATGTTTTTATTGTTGTTTTAAGTTACAAGTATAAGATAATTTGTTATGCAGACATAGATAACTAGTACAGATTTACAGAAACAAGACCAGAGGCAAGGAGACTGGTCAGGAGGTCATAAAACACTCAAGGCAAATGCTAACAAGGGCCCAAATTACAGCTGTGGGGTACAGATGGATAGGAGAGGAGGATCTGAGAAATATTCCGGAATAGGAATCTGCATGAAATTGAGTGGATGTGGGTGTTCTAGGAGCATATAATTATTCTCAGCTTTCTAGCTTTGGTGGCTAGATGCCAAAAATTAAAATAGAAAATGCAGGAGGAAGAGTGTGATTGGAGAGAAGGATGATGAACTCGGAATTGTGACTTTGAATTTGAGGTGCACTGGGGTTCTATGTGGATATGCCACTAACATCTCCACACTGCCCACTTCCGTGGTCTCTTTTCAGTCTGTTACTGGAGGGCTTTGCTGCACTTGACACGGTTAACTACTTATCTCCTCAAATTTTCTACTTTCTTGGCTTAAGGCTCTTCTGGTTCTTCTCAAGCACTTACATTTTCTCCTCAGTCTCTCTCATCACCTTCTTTGCTCATCCAAACATCAGTGTTCCACAGGATTCCACCTCCACCTACTACTCAACTTCTTCCAAATGCTCTGCTGTGGGTCCCCTGGAATCTAAGACTTACCTCCACAAAATCAGCAGAATGAAGCTTTAAAAACAAATAACCTGATTTATGGCTCTTTTTATGGCTACATATTCAAATTTCTAATTGACATAGTTGTATTCTGTACATCGGTTCTAACTTTCTGTTACTGTTTGTGACGTTATGATTTATGATAAGAAATATATATTTGGTTTTTGTCTGTGTTCCTGGCTCAGAGCTCCCCAAACCCTTGTGATTTCCTAAGTAATTAGAGCAACAGGGGCACATTTTGTTATAATATTTGGTTTTGTCCTCAATTCCTGAAATAGCTCCAGAGTGATAAAGGTGAAACAGGTGTTTTTGCTGTTGTTATTCATAAGAAGTCCTTTTCAATCACATCTGAGTTTATGTTAATGAGGAGACTTCTGAAAAGCCCCTAAGGATGGGGGCTGGTTGTCAGGGAAACACCAACCAACCGTCTGATTAGAGGGTTGGAACTGTCAGCCCCACCTCCCCACCTCCAGGGAAAAGAAAGGGGTTAGAGTTTGAATCAGTCACCAATGGCCAATGATTCAATCAATTATGCTTACATAATGAATCCTCCATAAAAATCCCTGAACTGCAGGTTCAAAGAGCTTCCAGGTTGGTGAATATGTGGAGATGCTGGAACAATAGTGTGCCCAGAGAGGGCATGGAAGCTCTGCACTCCATCCCACATACCTTGCCCTATGTATTTTTTCCATCTGGCCGTTCCTGAGTATTATCCTTTTATAATAAATAAGTAATCTAGTGAGTAAAGTGTTTTCCTGAGTTCTGTGAGCCTCTCTAGCAAATTAATCAAACCCTAGGAAAGGGTCATGGGAACCTCCAATTGAGAGCTGATTAGTCAGAAACACAGGTAACAACCTGGACTTGCAACGGGTGGGAGTGGAGGGGGTCTTCCAGTCTTATGGGACTGAGCCCTTAATCTGTAGGATCTGTGAGATCTGACACTATCTCTAGGTATATAGCGTCAGAATTGAGTTAAATTATAGAATACCCAGCTGGTGTCTGTAAAACCTGAGAATTACTTGGTGTGGGGAACACTCCCACACATTTGCAGTACATAGTTCTGTGAGCATAATGAAGGAAAACAGGAGAGTTTTTCTTAAACACTGTTGTAATTCTATATGTGAACTTTTGCAAATATATGTCATGCCCTTCTGGACACATTGTAGAATTGAACTTCCATGTCTCTTTATCCTTTAAACTAAAGTAAAGTATGGTCATTTTTCTACCCTTGGCCAATGAAATGTGAAGAGAAGTGACATGTGTAGCTTCTTCAGGAAAGTATTAAGAACAATCATTTACCAAGTTCCCTTTCTTTTACTTTGGTTCTAGTCCCTGGATTACCATAGGGAGCAGAACTCTCTGCTGATGTGCATTAGACATGAATATGGGGGAGAAATAAATGTTCACTATGTAGAGTCGTTAATTTTTTTTTCTTGTTATCATATTACTAAGCCCACCCTGATGCAACTGCAACAAAATTCCAGAGAGTGTAAGAGTATGTCTCCTCTAGTTCTGAGGCCCCTTGTGTCTAATAAGTAATATCTGAAAGTTAACAATCTCAAACACTTAAGTTGACTGAACACTGCTGATGTATCTACTTCCCAGTGTCTTACATATCAGCCTCAGAAGAGGAAGCTGAAGACTTCGTCTTCCTGTTGTCACATTCAATGAAGGCGAGATCATTCATCAGTTTAAAATTATTTCAATTTCAATTATAATACTTAAGCCAAATATACAGGATACTTGAAACCTCTTTTGAATATCCTTTGGGCTATCAATAGGACATAAAGTCTTCAAGACACCACCTAAATGTACAAGATTGCTTGAAGGATAAAGGAAACATTTGGTTCCTTGGTGGTGGTAGGAGTAGGTATAAGAAAAGTTATAAGAAAATAATTTTAATATATTTATTCATTATCTCTCTATATTTATTAAATATCATCCTTTTATGACAAGTTGCTGTTGTCAATTTTTTATTATTCAAGGTAACTTTGGACAATACTAGTCCTGAAAATCTTGTAGAATGCTAGTAATTCATGTTAAAATGGGTTTTTCTAAGAGTTTCCTTCCAATATTACATGTATATTATGTTAAATAAAAGCCCTATAAGATCAGTCTCAATCTGTATCATTACAACACTTCACATTTTGACCTATTGCCATATAAGGAAATTATGTTTGTGGCCAAAATGGGAAATACTGGAACACTCAAGTGAATAAAACCTTCTTCAGTTACTGATGAGATCTTCAGTATGTCCATATAATTTCTCAAATAGCTACATTAGGTACATTTTTCTAGCAATATTAAGGGGCACATTACATAGAATTTTTAAGCATTTTGAAGAATATATGTATCTTAGTCATCTCAGGCTACTATAACAAAATAGTACAGACTGGGTGGCTTAAAAACAATAGATTTTATTTCTCACAGTTCTGGAGGCTGGGAAGGCCAAGATCAGTGTACTGGCATGGTCAGATTCTATGAAGAGCTCTCTTCCTGGCTTGTAGACATCCACCTTCTAGCTATGCTCATATGGCCTTTCTTCTGTACTTGTGAGTGGAGGGAGAGAGAGAGAGAGAGAGAGAGAGAGAGAGAGAGCTCTGTATTCCTCTTCTTATAAGGGCACTAATCCCATCATGAAGGTCCCACACTCATGACCTCATCTAAACCTAATTACCTCCTAAAAACCCCAACTCCAAATACTATCACATTTGGGGGTTTAGGTCTTCAACATATGAACTTCAGGGGAGGGCAAACATTCATCTCATAACAATATTATATAACATCCTTTTGAACAATCATAACATAAGCATTGTTAAGTAAAGAATTTAATATGTAGATACTGAGGTAAAAAAATACTTGGTCTTAAGGAAAAAGACCTTTTTGTCCGAATTATTAGATTGTTTAAGACAGAACATATTGGCCAGGTAATTGGCCAGCTCTACACCACACTCTTAAATGTGTAAGATAATTTTAAAAAAAGGGCCTGGACAAGAAAGTTTCCAGATACCAAGAGACTAGATCCGATAAGCTAAGTATGAGGGTACAGGATCAGGACAATTTGATCATGTACACGTATTCATCCCTTGTGTCTTTTTTCATTACACAATTAGAGAAATGCTGCCTTAAAAAGTAATGCATAATATAAAAGATTCCATTAGGCAGCATGGTGGGACAATTGGTTTTAATCCAAATAATGCATGTGGTTACTTATTATTATAAACGGATCTTTGGGGTCCTGGCAATTTAGTATAATACACTTGATATTTGGCACATATACAAACTCCTTGATAGTAAGCAAATCACCTGTTCTATAAACAGTGAACAAGATTCTAATCTAGTTGTGATCCTAGGCAAGTGAATAGACTGTTACGGTGCAGCTGCTAAGTGTTTGAGTAGACAAATGTGGGGAGCTACGGACACGTTCAGGGGATGCCTGACCCTGTCTAGGAGTTTTAAGGAAGTCTTCTTGGAGGGAGGGCCGTTCATCTGAGTAGGCACTAGTCATGTAAAGGTTGGTTAATTTTATGC
Organism: Monodon monoceros; assembly: GCF_005190385.1. Taxonomy (NCBI): domain Eukaryota; kingdom Metazoa; phylum Chordata; class Mammalia; order Artiodactyla; family Monodontidae; genus Monodon; species Monodon monoceros. Next base: position 60,413,190 of record NW_021703771.1, read on the forward strand.
ATCAGCTTGTCTGGGCTAAGGGATACCCAGATAGCTGTCAACACATTATTTCTGGGTGTGTCTGTGAAGATGTTTCCAGAAGAGATTAAAGTTTGAATTAGTAAACTGAGTAAAGCTTACTGTCATCAGTGTGGGTTGGCATCATCCAATCTGTTGAGGGTCTGAATAGAACAAAAAGGCAGAGGAGGGGCAAATGTGCTCTCTTTGCTTGAGCTGGGACAAACATCTCCTCCTGCCCTCAGACATTGGAGCTCTTGGGCCTTTAGACTGGGACTGGGACTTACACCATTGATTCCCCTAGTTCTCAGGCCTTCAGGCTTGGACTGGACCTACACCACCATCTTTCTTGGGCTTCCAGCTTGCAGATGGCAGATCGCAGGCTTTTTCAGTCTTCATAATAGCATGAGCCAATCTCTCATAATAAGTCACTTTCTATATATCTCTACATATCCTTTTGGTTCTGTTTCTCTGGGGAACACTGACTAATACAGAGGGAGAGAAAAAGGAGAGAATGTTAGATTTGCTAATAAATAAATGAATAAATAAGGGAAAGGGGATTATGAAGTGGAGGGAAGGGGGGGAAGTTTGTGGAACAGTGAGAAAGGAAGTGAGATTGGAGCACAGTAATGAAAGAAGAAAGAAACAGCAGAAGAATCAAAGAGGTAATGGAAGAAGGAAACAGGCCAGGTGAGATCTTGTGGGTCACATCTTAAGTAAGGTGGGAATGCTGGGAGACTTTGAACAGAGGAGTGGTAAGATCTATCAAAATTTATTCTGACTGATATTTAGAGAATGGAATAGGGGAAAGAACGGAAGCAGAGTTGGTCCTAGATAGTGGGGGTGATGAAAATAATTAAATTCTATCTACATCGCAAACGTAGAACTGACAGGGTTGTTGACAGACCAAATATGGGAAAGAGGCAAGGATGATGCCAAGGATTTGGCCTGAACAATGGAAGGATGGAGTTGTTATTAATGAGGAGAGGGAAGGGCACTGGAGAAGCAGGTTGAATGGGGACATCAGGAGCTCAGTTTTGGATGGTTAAGTTGGGAATGATTATAAAACATCCACGTAAGAAAGCTGCTAGTGGTTGGATGAATGAGTTTATATTTCACTGGAGATTCTTGGCTAGAAATATAAATTTGGTAGTCGACTCAGCAAATAGGTAGCCTTAAAGCCCTGGAATTAGGTAGGATCACTTACGGTGATCATAAATATTAATGTGCAAATGGATTACTAGGGATTTTGCTAACATACAGATTCTGATTCAGCAAGTCTGGGGGTGTGGGTGTGGGGCATTTCTAACACTCTACCAAGTCAAGTTGCTGGTTCCCAACACTGAGTAGGAAGGACATAAGGGGTGAAGAAAAGAGATATGTGCTCTGAATGCTGGGTCTCTCCAATATTTAGAGGTTGGGGCAAAGGAGACTGAGGAGAAACAGCCAGAAGGTAAGTTAAAAACTAGGTATGAAAAAAAATAAAAATTAAACATATTTAAAAATTAAAATAAAGAAAAAATAAAGAAAATTAATACAAACTAGGTATTTGTGTGGTCCTGGAAGAAAGAGGAAGTGATCAACTCCTCCAATGCTTCTGACAGGTCACATAAGACGAGGACTGAGAGCTGACCATTGGAATTAGAAGTGCCTAAGTCACTGGTGACTTGGCAAGAGCAGCTGCAGTGGAGTGGCAGGGGCCACACTTGATTAGAATGGACTCAAGGGAGAACGGGAGAAGAGGTACTGGAGATGGATGATATGATGGTCAACTCTTTCAAAGAACTTAATGCTAAAGGGAAGGAGAGAAATGGGGGTATCACTGAAGGAGGAAAAAGCTCAAAATCAGGTTTTTAAAGGTGGGAGAGAAAGTTCAATGTTTGCATGCTAACGGGGATGATCAGTAGAAAGAGAAAAATCAAGGATGCTGAGAGGGGAGAATGCTACGGCAATGATCTTGAGTGGGCAAGAGGGGATGGATTGTAGTGCTTGGGAGGAGGGCATGGTTTAGCCAAGGGCACAGCAGTCCACCCGTGGTTACAGGAAGAATACAGAATGTTACACAGACTTCTAGATGGGGTGGTGAGAAGATGGGGAGGTGATGGGAGCTATCTCCTCTGATTGCATCTTTTTCCTTTTGTCATTGAAATAGAAGCATGATCGTTAGCTAAGAGTAAGAATGGGAGGTTTGAGACTGAAGAGAGTATGAACTCCTCACCTTAGAGAGTGAAAAGATGATTAGATCAGAGAAATACTGTGTGATTACTGGGCAGCGTTAAGTGCTCACTTGAGATCAACAGTCAGGAATCTAACGTGAAGCCAGTCAACGCTGTTGCCGTTCCTCTCCAACCACATCCAGCCCTGTAGGTCAAAGCCCAAAGCTAGATGAGCAGGACTATGGTTTAGCTACAATAAATCAATTTTTTAAAACTCTTCTAGTCTCATGTGAGTGAGTGCTGGAAGTGGCATCACAATAGTAACAATAACAATAATAATAACAATTATAGAACTCTTAATATGTGTCAAGCACTGGGTTAAGGTCTCTGCTCTCATTTAATCTTCACCAGAAAAAACAAACAAAAAAGACCACAGACTATCAATACTATTATTACTACCATTTCAGAGATGAAACAGAGGCTAAGGTGGGTAAATAATGCCCAAGTTCAGACATCTAGTAATAGAAATAACTAAGAGTTGAACGCAGGGTTCTTGATCAGCTCAGAGTCTAGCACGGAAATACATTAGAAACGGGGTGAGTCCTAGGTGAGTCATGCTACTTCGAGGGCATGCTCAGGTAGCCCAGGGAACACAGATGTGAGTTGCTTTTATTTTATTTTATTAATTAATTTTTTGAAGTGTAGTTAATTTACAATACATATATTCTTTTTTAGATTATTTTCTATTATAGGTTATTATAAGATACTGAGTATAGTACCCTGTGCTATAGAGTAGGTCCTTGTTGTTTACCTATTTTATATATAGTAGTGGGTATACATTAATCCCAAACTCCTAATTTATCTCGCCTCCCCCCACCATACACACTATCCCCTTTGGTAACCATAAGTGTGTTTTCTATGTCTGTGAGTCTATTTCTGTTTTGCATCTGCTTCATATGTATGAGAGCTGCTTTTATTTAAAAAATATATATTTTTAAACAAAAATAGGTGGGCACAAACATTTTATAATAATAGAAGTAGACATTTCCATCTGTGTGAATATATTAATCATTTGTGCCCTAGTTAAATGGCTGCTACCAGAAATATGACAGGAGTGATGCTTCCCCCTAACTTGAGCATGGCTCAGAATGACAATGATTCTCGTTCAGTGACATCATGAGTCCGTGACCATGGCCATCCATGCAGGCTTCCCACAATTTCCCTCCTCAAAGACGTTTTAGGGGAGCAACAAATTCCAGGACTTTGAGTATGTGTCTTTATCCTGATATAACCCCCAAAGCTTTGGATATTAGAGCCCATAATGGGAAAGTAAGTGACAAGAGGTTTTAGTATGCTGGCTTTTTTTAAGTATCCCTAATGTAAAGGGTTGGAAGGCCTTCTCTTGACTCTCTCTTATCCTCTTATGGTTTGAAGTGGCTCTTATGGAAAAGCAATCCACACTCTGATTCTGTGATGCCTCTTTTGGAAGAATGGCTAATGACTTCTAACACAAAAGCCTGGACAGGAATCCGTATGCTCTATGTAGCCCTCCTATGTGCCAGACTGGTCTGGCCAGTGTACAGATGTGTCTCATTTAGTCTGCACCCAATCCTGTGAAGAAGCTTTTTTGAGCCTGAGTAAATTACCCAAGGTCTCTCAGCTAGAAAGAGATGGAGTTAGGATTCTAACCCACCTCTCAAGGAATAAATCCTTTAGCTAGTTTACAAAAAGAATTCTGCTTCTTTTAGCTTATTTTATTTTATTCTATTCTATTTTATTTTTTGGTCTAGCAGAATCTCTTTTCAAAGGTTTATAAATGACTTTGTCAACACAATTCAAAAATGTGCTTCAAAGCTTCTTGATTCGTTTTGTTTTCCTAAATCAGAAAATGAAACTTTATTAACAGGTGAGTTGTCTCCTAGGTACTTCGTGGATTAAAAATGAAGGCAAGAATAATAATAATGGATTCTTCCGGCACTTGGTAGAACACCTCTACAAATAGGTAATGGCAAATCCCCAGGTTTTCCAGGCAATGTGGAGTTGCCAGATGAGGCCCTCCACTCTTTAAAGATACAATTGATCCAACCAGGCAGCAGGAAAATTAATAAATGCCTTTTGGGATAACTGGGGGCTGCTCCATCCACATGATTGAGGGGTGACCTAAGTCTAGCTCTCCAGCCCTCTCCCATAATGCACTGCTGAGACTAGGAGTTCCCTAATTGTTTTACGAAGCAAGTTTCTGTCACAGAGCAAGCTTCTTCAGACACACAGCAATGTAATGATGCTTCAGCTAGGATGCCACATGCAGGGCACCACACAAATGTAAAAGTGCACGCTTCCCCTGGGAAAGGAAAAGAGGCCACAGTGCCATAAAGAATGTGAAGTATGTTCTGAGGATCAAAGGATTCCAAGTCCTTTCCTTTCGTCCGAGGCTGCTTTCCTGGAGCAAGTCTTTCACGATCTACTAGTGTGCACATTCCTGTGAGTCTAGGACCACTCGCTGGTCAGGCAGCACCTGCAGCCTCTGCTGGCAGCAAGTGAGTCCTCGACAAGCTCTTGTTCATCTCTGAGTCAAGCCTTCGGCACTGTCCAGGTGCCAAGAGCATCAAGTCTCCACAGCGGGGGAAATCATCCCCATTAGGATAACAAGATTAACTAGGAAGACAGGTGAGGTCACCTGTGACTTTGTGCCAACCTGGCAACCCAGGCTGGTGCTCGTGAGATTAAAATGCCCTGCCTAGCAACAGCTCTGATGTTGTGTCAAACTGGCTGGAGCTGCTTGCTTAACTATTTTTCAGCCTCAAACAGGAAGTCCTCAGTGGCTCAGCTCAGAAAGAACGCTAAGGTAAGATTAGAGAGAAAGGTCATCAGTTCCCGAACTTCTCTTCAGGGGGTCAAAGAGCTGAAGTCATACAATATTAAGAAAACCCTTTGGGAAGTCACAGAAGAGCAGAATAAACAAACGGGTGAGCCAGAGGAGATCTTTCCGTTGCTGGTGTGTTTCAGTGTAATTGCAAAAAATGGAGCCATCTCTCCAGATACTGAAAACTAAAGACTGGTCCGCATGAGTCCACAGCTCTGAAATTTGCACAGTGGCCAGTTTGTCATTTAGTTTGAGCATCCTCTCTTCCTGGGAGTTTCTGTGTCTGCCCTGCTGACCTCCATCAGAGCCTTTTGAGAGAAAAACTCTCCTAGCACACCTGCTCCTGGGCTCCTAGATGATCCCTCGGTCTGATCCTCCCTGGCAAACCCAAGGGACTGAGGGAGCTTGTCAGCTCATTTTGTTTCCACAATAGGACAGCTTCCTCATGAAAATATACTGAGGACCCCAGCCCATTGTTTAGGATGCCAGCTCGTTATTCTTCAGGATTGTGGGCGTCCTTATAAATGGTGCCTTTCATCAGAGAAGGGTGACGAGTGGGGTGAGGAACCAAGTGGTGGGTGAAATCTTTAAAAAATGGACAAGTAATTCCATTAAAGAAATCAGGGCAAAGGTCCTAAAACCGAGCACCTTCCACCAAGCACAGCAAGGTCATGTGCAGACTGGAGCTGGGACCACAGAAGCCCTCAGGAATGGGGCCGCTGCTCTGCCCTTTCCACCTGCACATCCCCTCCATTTTCCTCACTGCAGCTGCCTCCTGGGCTTCCTAAGAAGCAGACCAATGCTTACAGAGATTGTGTAAACTCGCTTAAGAATGGCCTTACCTGGGTTGCCTCCCAGCTCTGCCTCTTACCAGCTGTGTGACCTTAGGAAAGTCATCACATCCAAATCTTGGTTTCCTCGTTTTATAATCAAGATGGTGATGTTACCCACCTGATAGGATTCTCACATAGTGCTTGGCACACGGAAGCATTTCATAAGTGTTAGCTACTATTCTTGTTGTTGTAATTGTTGTTACTACTTGCAGTTACTTCTTCCCTCTCATGCTAGCTTGCCTGTGGCTTTGGCTTCCCATGCACAACTGCAACCCACTTCCTCAGTGACCTTTCATTCTGGTTTCCCCAGAGAACCATCTTGGTCTTGCTATATGCAGTATCCCCAATCGCGGTGCCGTTGGCGCCCGCTACTGTTCCATCAGCTATAGCCAGAGATCGTGGCTACACTGTAGATGTGTAGTCACCTAATCCTCCAGCTTCAGAAGGGTTTTGGGGAGGGATGATCCTAAGGAAGTGTACTTTGAAAGAGACACACCCCATAACCTACCTACTACATTCTTTCAGGAACTTTAAACAAAGCTGTTTTCAACATTCCACTTTCCTATTAGGAGCCCAGTGTATTGTTAATGCTATCAGTAAACACGTTTAATTTTGAGGGTCTCATGTATCTTTTTTGGTGTTACGGTGGAATCTCAGAGGTTGATGCTGGGCCCAAAATATCTGTCAGACCTGAGGATGCATTCTCTTCCTTCTTAAAATCTACACGGTCCAAATCAACAAGCCTGTTTCTGCTGGACACTTACATGCTATCATCATGTGATTGGTGTCAGACTCATCCCAAAGCACCGTTTCTTTCCTTTGTAATGCTAGGGGGAAAATAATAGCTTTCGTTAATCTACAGTTCTAAGTTCAACATCCTCCATCTTCACACTGGTTTCTAATATCAGTCATTACCGGGCTGCTCCCACCTTTTTGGCTCATTGATCATGAAGGTTGCTCTAACTGAGTATTAGACTCAAGAACCTAACCACACATTTTTCCTCCATTCCCCATGTGATTTAAATGGTCTGTCCGGACACTCTGAGACTGTAGTCACCATGCTGTTCTTTGCCACCTATGCTACTCTTGACTTCACGGCCATGGCTGACCAACACCTGAACCTGGGATCATGAAAACTTAGAACGTTTGAGTTGATTCCCATCAGATTCACAACTACAGAGACGGTTAAAAGAATAGATACCCTTCAGTAGACAGTTGGTTTGGAATGGGACCCAGACATTTTTTTTTCAATATATTAATATTCGGGAGACTTAAAAAATATTTTTAAATTTTAAAATTAAGATAATTTGCATACAGTGAAATTCATCCTTTTTACTGTACAATTCTCAGATTTTGACAAATGTATTCAGGCATGCAACTACCATTATAATGAAGATATAGAAAAATTCTATCACCCCAAAAAGTCCCCACATACTTCATAGCAGTCATCTCATTCTAAAACACTCTTTAGGTGACTGTGATGGACAGTCATGCTTGGGAATCACTGATATGACCCAAAACCTTTTACAAATGGAAAAGTTATATGGTTCCTGCTTGACAGCCAAGACTTGGATTTAGGTTACCTTTCCTCTTTTTATCTTATCCCAACACACAACACTTATTCTAAAGTTTTTTCTTTGTGCAAGGTGGTTCCTCTAAGTAAAAACAAGCCTATGAAATAAACAATAAAATAACCATAAACTAAAGCAAATAAACCCCCAATTAAAAGAGAACAAAATTTTTATAAAACTGCAATACATAATCCAGAGACTCCTTAAATTAGTCTGAATATACTCAGAAGAAATAGCAAGGTAGGAAGGATTAATTGTACCGGATTCCCATCACAAAATGCTACTCTTTTCTTTTCTCTTTTTTCTTTTTGCAAACCCTCTATGTGTCTAACCCAGGGCTAAAATACACCCTTGGTGAATCACCTCTAAGCAATACCCAGTAACTTAACCTCCTTCCTCTCTTACTTTCCCTCTGATCTGGACAACGGAAAGAAACAGACTTGGAGAAAGCACATGCCATAAATATCTCGGGGTGACTGGCAGATAGACCCAATCCAATTATGGCCTTATGATTAGCCTATAAATAAAGTAGCTTTGCCTTTAGATGCACCTCCCAAAGATAGAAGCCATTTTGCTTTGAGAAGCAAACAGCCCCACCCAGGGGATGGGCCAAGAAAGGCAAAGGAATTGTGAAGTCCTACACGCTTTTAAGAGAAAAAGCTCTGGAGCTCCACGGGGATGTGCCCACAGGGGCAGCACTGCGTGTGAGATAGATCCATGCTGGGGGTAACGAGCATTTGCTGCTTTGCTCTGCGTATGCCAGGAGCCGAAGTCAAGAATCATTTCCAACCCTAGGCATGTGCTCCAGACCAAGCAATGAGCACCAGTCATCCCTAAGGACACAGGATGACCCTTTCATGACATCTAAATACACTTTCCACCCAGAGATGTGTTTTTCATCTTCTTCCTTGGCTCTGTGCCAGAAATGATGCCCTCCGAGGGGCACTCAATCCCCTAAGGTCTTTAGGAGTTCACAGATCCCCAGCCTTGAATCTTAAGCAGTCTCCTTACTTTTCTTTCTTTGGTTTATTATCCAACGTATTGCTCAAGGTGATCTGATAAAGCTTTGGTTAGAGCCCTTTCTCCAACCTTGAATGAACACAGAGCAGTAATCATTGAAAGATTAACTTCCCAACGACTAGCCTGGCTCTCTCTGAGTTGTAGAGCCTGGAGATGAAGTACCCGGATGCTGGCACAAAACCACCAGGGTTTGAATCCTAACTCTACTATTTGTCTACCACGTTAGTGGGCAAGTTAGTTAATATCCTTTGGGTCTCAGTTTCCTCATCTGAAAACTGGGTGCAATAATGTTACCTACCTCAAGAGGGTGAAAATAGAAGTACTTAGCCCTGTGCTATCATCTTAGGGAAACTTGGAATAGTCTAGCCCATCCTGACTTCTTTAGGCAATACTGTATCTAAACTAGCTCTTGCTGGGGACAGGCAACTGAGAACCAGCAGTTACCAAAAAATTATGACTGATATTAAATATTTAACTTAAAAATAGTCTTTGCAATGCTTCACCAAACTATTTTAAAATATACAGAAATGAGCAATTCCCCTGGAATGTTAAAGAAAGTCAGTGGCTAAAAAGAATGTTCTTCTGAAGGCCCATATGTTTTTGCCATTATTCAACCTATGAGGCCACGTCACATTCCCAACATTCTGAAGAAACCACAGGTAAATTTTAGTGTCTGAAATTTTTAAAAGGCCATTCTTATTTATTGTCCCTACTCCCATTAACTGTGTCACACAAAACAAATGTGTTTTCCATGTGTGCTTGTGAGGCGTGCACGTGTGAGAATTAGCGTTTGTGCTATTTTTAATTTCCCTGTAATTTCTCAGTTTTCTATATCTCAGGAATGCTGACAAAAAGGTACCTGTGTGGAATAAAAAGCAGAATTTCCCTACGTTCAGGCTCTGCTCCTTCTTCAACGTTGGTTTGAGAAGGGGAGGATCAGTTATGCTCTCAGAGGCTGACATTTCTTGGCGAGCGTGTTTCCAGAAGCATGGCGTGAGGTGGCTGCTACATGAACCCCAAGTTCCCTTCCTCCCCTGAGATTTCTTCTGTTGTGTCTCACATGCCAGTAGCACACACAGATGCATGAAAACATTCAGAAGTGTCTGACAATGGAAAAGACACAGCTCCGGAGTAAAAAGGAGCTGAGTTTGAATATCCCAACTGCCACCTACTAGTTGTAGGACGCTGACTAAGAGACTTAGGAACTTTAAGCCTGTTTTACCATCTGTCAAATAGTTTGCAGGACTGTCATAAGAATTAAATAGCAAATGTAAAGTATTAGCTCATAATAAGTGCTTGAAAAATGGAAGTGTTTATAGTTATGAAACTCCAACTCAATCTGTTAGCATCAATCATCACTGAATAGGTATCAAGGTTTTTAACTGAGTGAAAAAACAAGCTCTGTTTAATTAGGTTTTGCTCTCACACAATGGCATGGCTAGAAGCAAATAGCTCCCAAGTCAGACCCTCCGTAAAGAGCTGTTGTCTGAGGCCAAGATTGCAACATATGAACATATGAACAGCAAAACACAGCATATTAAAAGTTAATATTCAAATGTATATTTATAATTCTACTGTAAAATAAGATTCCTTTCAGGGAGAGAGGTAACAATTTATTAACTAGACTGAGATGACTTTTTGAAAAATCATCATTGCCTCTTAAAGGATTAGCTGCTTGGCTTTTTCCATTTTCACCTGACTTGTTCTCTGTATGTGATCAGATGACAAGCTGGCCGGAGCTAGTTTTCTAAGAGCTAGTAGAACTCCACACATAAGCATGGAAAAGTTAATTAATCATAATAGTTGTTCAGAACATTGTGTATAGACCAAATGAAAGGACTTATTTTCTTAGTCCAATGCCAAGACCTATGTGTTTATAGTTAACTTGGTGGCTGGCACACTTGTATATTTCCAATACAAATACTCTCTGAACTCCTTTAACTTGCCCAAGAAATACAGAAATTCCAAGACAAAGAAATGAACTAGTATTGTGTTTAAATGCACAGCTATCCCAGCTGATAAATGGATATAAGACCAATACATTTTCAGGTGAAAAAACAAGTTTAAAACTATTACTAATGAATCTTGAACACGTATCCAAAATTATACTTCCATATGTTTTGTTTAATCAATTTTATCTGAAGAAAAGTACAACATTCATGTTATAGAAGAATGAGAAATTTCCTTGGAAGAGAAATTTTATCTATGATCAACCACAGAATATTTCTGGCACATTACTGAGCTTTGCAAAGAGCTATAAATAACTAATTTGACACATGTGGGATTGTCTAACATTTTTAAAATTGAGCTATAGTTGATTTAAAATATTGTGTTAGCTTCAGGTGTACAGCAAAGTGATTCAATTATACATACATATATATATCTATTTTTTTCAGATTCTTTTTCTTATGGGTTATTACAAAATATTGAGTATAGTTTGCTATACTGTAGGTCCTTGTTGGTTATCTGTTTTACATATAGTAGTGTGTATATGTTACTCCCAAACTCCTAATTTATCCCTCCCCCTCCCCACCTTTCCACTTTGGTAACCATAAGTTTGTGCTCTATGTCTGTGGGTCTATTTCTGTTTTCTATATAAGTTCATTTGTATCATTTTTTTTTTTAGATTCCACATATAAACGATATCATATGACGTTTGTCTTTGTCTGACTTACTTCACTTAGTATGATAATCTCTAGGTCCATCCATGTTGCTTCAAATGGCATTATTTCATTCTTTTTTATGGCTCAGTAATATTTCATTGTATATATGTACCACATCTTCTTTATCCATTCATCTGTCGATAGACATTAGGTTCCTTCCGTGTCTTGGCTATTGTAAATAGTGCTGCAATGAACATCGGGGTGTTGTATCTTTTCAAATTATGGTTTTCTCTGGATATATGACCAGGAGTGGGATAAAAACTTAAAAATCTAAAAATAGAACTATCATATGTGATCCTGTAATCCCACTCTGGAGCATATATCCAGAGAAAACTATAATTCAAAAAGGGATTGTCTAACTTTTGACACAGATATTTCTTATGTCAAATGAAAGACACAGTCATTTTACGACTCCACAAATGCTTATTTTAAGGAACTTACAAAAGTAGGTGTTCAGCAGAGTAAGCAAAGTGGGGAAAATGAACACAACACGCTCCCAGCTTCTAAAGGAACCCAAATCATGTGCTGAGATTTAAGGTCAGCACAGAAATGATGAAGCAAGAGAGAAAGAGAGGAAGTAAAACTGGTGGAGAACATAAAAACTGGCATCACCACACTTTTTCAGAATGAGTTTGTACCTTTACTCAGTAATTCCACATTCACAGAAATTTACAATAAGATATGGGCTATGTTCAAAAATCCACACACAAAAATCTTTTTTAAACATTTTTCATAGCAAAGACAAATTGGAAACAAACAAAAAAATTAATGACAGGGGATTAGTTGAATAAATTATGTCACATACTGAAAAGGAATAGAACACATCCTAGAAAAATTATGCTTCAGGAAAATATGTATTGACTTGGGGAAAATAGTTATGTAATACATTTAAGAGAATAATGTGAGATATAGAATGGTACACTGAATAATGTAAATTTTGTAACATCCATATATAAGCATGGATATGATAGAGAAAATATGATTACATCCTACATACCCCTGAAGGATGGGCCCTGAAGTAGACAGTTTGTTTGGCTAAACTGGACAAATGTGGCAATGAAAATGAACCATTAGAGGCATCCCATTTCCATTTTCTGACTCTGTGAGCCCTGAAAACCAGAAATGTAAGTATCAGAAAGGCTATATATTTTTTACAGATATCAAAATATATCAGTAAGTGTCACCTTCTTAACTCCCAGAGTAAATAGGTGAATCAAAGTTCATTTTTATGAACTTTACAAAAGGGAGTCAATAAAAGAAGAGCTCGATGCCCTCCTGATATCATCACCTCATCAAAATTAATTCTGTACCATAGGAACAATATTAGCTATTGCGAAGTTTAACTGAAAAATAATCAAGTTATTTAAATCCAGGACATCTGTTAGGAACACAAATAAAAAAGCAACCAGGTAAAAGGAAATGCTGAGACTGTGCCCAGCTCTTGTCAGAGAGATCTTTCACCTCTGTGTATAAAACTCAAGTTCCTGTTGATCTTTGGTGCAATAAAAAATGCACTGGACAGCGTGAGACAAATCACCATAAACATCGTGGACTGTCATCTCGTGAAAGCGTGGAAGGCCACCTGTTCCTTGTGCAAAGGACACAGACACAGGCTGGAACCTGAAACTGAGAAGAGGAAGGGAACTAAATAAGAATGCTGCCCCAGACAAGGGTTGAGTCAACCAGTGCAGTTTCCACACCACAGTCCTTTTCTTGTTCAAGCTCTGGGGGTCACTTGCTCAAAATTAGACACCACAGTCAAATAGGAGGAGGCTGGGGAAGACATCACAGGTTAAATGACTACTACCTTTGGCCTTCCAAGTCATCAGTAACCTTCTGTTAGGGAGCAGTAATATTTCCACACTATTGACAGTGGTGCAAACTCTATTTCTATTGAAAACTCTAAGCCTGTCAGACAGAAAGACTTGAGTTCCAGTCTGACTCAATCATTTATTAGTTGCTTGCGTTTGTGCAAGCCTCTTATTCTCTCTGAATATGTTTCCTGTTGCATAAAACGGTGTTAATGATATCTACTTGGCAAGGGCTTTTTGAGGATTAAAAGAAATATTATATGTAAAATGCCTAAAGTAATGCCTGGCACACAATAGATGTTTAATAATAGGTTCTTTCTACTTGCCCTCTTTTACCACCTTCTCTAGGTATAAGTTTTATTTAGGAGTTGCTTAAAAATAGTGAGAAAGCAGAGGAGGAGGAGAACAAAGAAAATTACTTTAGTAAGTTCAGACATAATTTAAAAATCCCCAAAGACATGACAGGTTATTACAGACTCTAGAGGTTTGCTATTTATGCTCAGATGCCGTGTGTGTGAGTGTGTGTGTGTGTGTGTGTGTGTGTGCATGCACCTTTTTACAAGAATTATGCTCTTAAGCTGTTTAACTGCAAAAGATCGTGTGCATGTGTGTTGTGTTGACTGTTATGTGTTCGTTTTTATTTTGCTACTAGAATTAAGGAAATTATATCTGGAGACTAAATTCTTAGGCATTTTTCTAGAGATCCACAGAAACTTGAGACTTATCTTCGGCAGAACTATATAGAAACTACCTGGAAAGATGGCTTAATTTTAGTTAATTTACATGAAGCAAATGGTCTAGGGGAGATTGAAAGTGTGAGTTTGCAGTGTGGTCCTCTGTCTGGACATCTATACAACAGATTCACTTTTTAACAAATATTTACTGGGAACTTTTCTGTGCTGGGATTGTGCTATGTCCAGCTGCCAGTTCTGTGCTAGGGACGTGGATTTTTCTCAAATCACTAATTGTACGTGGTCTTCTAAGCTAGAGCTGCAAAAGCCCAGTCATTTTCTAGGTGGCCTCCTATTTCCAATTAAATGTCATCATTTGGGGCAAATCTGACCCTTTACACCAAACCAGAAGTTCCAGACTATAATCCTGCATAATTTGTAATGATCAGGAGCCAGAAGTAACAACTAAAAGTTTAGTTACTTTTACAAAGCAGTAAGAATGGCAGACCATGAAGCACTTCAGCAAACTGTATTTTGTTGCTCCTAGGAAAGCCACTTAAAGTACGCGTGACCAACTTAAGATATGTGTGATTTCAATGCTGCAAAATTCTTTCCCATGTTGCTTGTCCCTGATCTAAATGCTCATGCAATATGCAGCTACTCCTCTCTACCAGCCGGAGATTTCTAAGCAAAGTAAAATATTTCTACACAAAACTGGTCAGTTCTGTGAAGGAAACTACAATTGTCAAAAATTCTTATAATTACACCGATTTCTCTGCAACTAGAGCTTGTCAGCATAATAGCCAGGTAGGTCACAGTTTTCAACACTTTCACGGAGAGAAAATCTACCTGGTTTATTTTTCTAGTTCCTTTGGTAATGAGAATTTTGTTTGCTAGTTCTCTGGCTTTGGGAACATAGATTACCCCTTCCCTCTTTTTTTTAAAGCATTGTGTTGTAGAAAAAGTTTTAGTTAAAGGAAAACAACTGCTTTGATTTGATAAGATGGCAAATAAGAGTTACGTAATATTCACAGAAACAATTCTTCCAATTCTTGTTTATCTTTTAAATATTTTTTGACAGAAAAATAAGCAAAGAGAAGAAAATTTTTTTAAATGTATTCATAATAACTTCACCTAGAGATACTGCTAGCATTTTAGTGTATATCCTCTGGTTTTGTACATGTACAAATAGACATCTATATATTTTCTCTCTTTTTTTTTAACATCTTTATTGGAGTATAATTGCTTTACAATGGTGTGTTAGTTTTTGCTTCATAAAAAAGTGAATCAGCTACTTGTATACATATATCCCCATATCCCCTCTCTCTTGCATCTCCCTCCCACCCTCCCTACCCCAGCCCTGTAGGTGGACACAAAGCTCCGAGCTGATCTCCCTGTGCTATGCGGCTGCTTCCCACTAGCTATCTATTTTACATTTGGTAGTGTATATATGTCCACACCACTCTCTCACTTTGTCCCAGCTTACCCTTCCCCCTCCCTGTGTCCTCAAGACCATTCTCTACGTTTGTGTCTTTATTCCCGTCTTGCCCCTAGGTTCTTCATGACCATTTTTTTTCTTCTTTTTTTTTTTTTTTAGATTCCATATATATGTGTTAGCTTACAGAATTTGTTTTTCTCTTTCTGACTTACTTCACTCTGTATGACAGACTCTAGGTCCATCCACCTCACTACAAATAACTAAATTTTGCTTCTTTTTATGGCTGAGTAATATTCCATTGTATATATGTGCCACATCTTCTTTATCCATTAATCTGCTGATGAACACTTAGGTTGCTTCCATGTCCTGCCTATTGTAAATAGAGCTGCAATGAACATGGTGGTACATGACTCTTTTTGAATTATGGTTTTCTCAGGGTATATGCCCAGTAGTGGGATTACTGGGTCATATGGTAGTTCTATTTTTAGTTTTTTAAGGAATCTCCATAGTGGCTGTAACAATTTACATTCCAACTAACAGTGCAAGAGAGTTCCCTTTCCTCCACACCCTCTCCAGATTTATTGTTTGTAAATTTTTTCATGATGGCCATTCTGACTGGCGTGAGGTGATACCTCATTGTACTTTTGATTTGCATTTCTCTAATGATTAGTGATGTGGAGCATCCTTTCATGTGTTTGTTGGCAATCTGTATATCTTCTTTGGAGAAATGTCTATTTAGGTCTTCTGCCCATTGTTGGATTGGGTTGTTTGTTTTTTTGATATTGAGATGCTGGTAAATTTTGGAGATTAATCCTTTGTCAGTTGCTTCATTTGCAAATATTTTCTCCCATTCTGAGGGTTGTCTTTTCGTCTTCTTTATGGATTCCTTTGCTGTGCAAAAGCATTTAAGTTTCATTAGGTCCCATTTGTTTATTTTTGTTTTTATTTGCATTTCTCTAGGAGGTGGGTCAAAAAGAATCTTGCTGTGATTTATGTCATAGAGTGTTCTGCCTATGTTTTCCTCTAAGAGTTTTATACTGTCTGGCCTTACATTTAGGTCTTAATCCATTTTGAGTTTATTTTTGTGTATGGTGTTAGGGAGTGTTCTAATTTCATTCTTTTACATGTACCTGTCCTGTTTTCCCAGCACGACTTATTGAAGAGGCTGTCTTTTCTCCATTGTATATTCTTGCCTCCTTTATCAAAAAGAAAGTGACCATATGTGCATGAGTTTATCTCTGGACTTTCTATCCTGTTCCACTGATCTATATTTCTGTATTTGTGCAGTACCATACTGTCTTGATTACCATAGCTTTGTAGTATAGTCTGAAGTCTGGAAGTCTGATTTCTCCAGCTCTGTTTTTCTTTCTCAAGATTGCTTTGGCTATTCAGGGTCTTTTGTGTTTCCATACAATTTGTGCGATTTTTTGTCCTAGTTCTGTGAAAAATGCCATTGGTAGTTTGATAAGGATTGCATTGAATCTGTACATTGCTTTGGGTAGTATAGTCATTTTCACAATGTTGATTCTTCCAATCCAAGAACATGGTATATATCTCTCCATCTGTTCGTATCATCTTTAATTTCTTTCATCAGTGTCTTATAGTTTTCTGCATACAGGTCTTTTGTCTCCTTAGGTAGGTTTATCCCTAGGTATTTTATTCCTTTGGTTGCAATGGTAAATGGGAGTGTTTCCTTAATTTATCTTGCAGATTTTTCATCACTAGTGTATAGGAATGCAAGAGATTTCTGTGCATTAATTTTTTGTCCTGCTACTTTACCAAATTCATTGATTAGCTCCGGTAGTTTTCTAGTAGCATCTTTAGGATTCTCTACGTATAGTATCATGTCATTTGCAAACAGTGACAGCTTTGTTTCTTCTTTTCCGACTTGGATTCCTTTTATTTCTTTTTCTTCTCTGATTGCTGTGGCTAAAACTTCCAAAACTATGTTGAATAATAGTAGTGAGAGTGGACAACCTCATCTTGTTCCTCATCTTAGAGGAAATGCTTTCAGTTTTTCACCATTGAGAACAATGTTGGCTGTGGGTTTGTCATATATGGACTTTATTATGTTGAGGTAAGTTCCCTCTATGCCTACTTTCTGGAGGGTGTTTATCATAAATGGGTATTGAATTTTGTCAAAAGTTCTTCTGCATCTAAGATGCAGAGATGATCATATGGTTTTTCTCCTTCAATTTGTTAGTATGGCTTATCACATTGATTGATCTGTATATATTGAAGAATCCTTGCATTGCTGGGATAAACACCACTTGATCGTGGTGTATGATCCTTTTAATGTGCTGTTGGATTCTGTTTGCTAGTATTTTGTTCAGGATTTTTGCATCTATGTTTATCAGTGTTATTGGCCTCTAGTTTTCTTTCTTTGTGACATCTTTGTCTGGCTTTGGTATCAGGGTGATGGTGGCCGCATAGAATGAGTTTGGGAGTGTTCTTCCCTCTGCTATATTTTGGAAGAGTTTGAGAAGGAGAGGTGTTAGCTCTTCTCTAAATGTTTGATAGAATTTGCCTGTGAAGCCATCTGGTCTTGAGCTTTTGTTTGTTGGAAGATTTTTTAATCACAGTCTCAATTTCAGTTCTTGTGATTGGTCTGTTTATATTTTCTATTTCTTCCTGGTTCAGTCTCAGAAGGTTGTGCTTTTCTAAGTATTTGTCCATGTCTACTAGGTTGTCCATTTTATTGGCATAGAGTTCCTTGTAGTAATTTCTCATGGTCCTTTGTATTTCTGCAGTGTCATTTGTCACTTCTCCTTTTTCATTTCTAATTCTATTGATTTGAGTCTTCTCCCTTTTTTTCTTGATGAGTCTGGTTAATGGTTTATCAATTTTGTTTATCTTCTCAAAGAACCAGCTTTTAGTTTTATTGATCTTTGCTATTGTTTCCTTCATTTCTTTTTCCTTTACTTCTGATCTGATCTTTATGATTTCTTTCCTTCTGCTAACTTTGGGGATTTTTTGTTCTTCTTTCTCTAATTGCTTTAGGTGCAAGTTTAGGTTGTTTATTTGAGATGTTTCTTGCTTCTTGAGGTAGGACTGTATTGCTATAAACTTCCCTCTTAGAACTGCTTTTGCTGCATCCCATAGGTTTTGGGTCGTAGTGTTTTCATTGTCATTTGTTTCTAGGTATCTTTTGATTTCCTCTTTGATTTCTTCAGTGATCTCTTAGTTATTTAGTAGTTTATTGTTTAGCCTCCATGTGTTTATACTTTTTACAGATATTTTCATGTAATTGATATCTAGTCTCATAGCATTGTGTTTAGACAAGATACTTGATACGATTTCAATTTTCTGAAATTTACCAAGGCTTGATTTGTGACCCAAAATATAATCTATCCTGGAGAATGTTCCATGAGCGCTTGAGAAGAAAGTGTATTCTGTTGTTTTTGGATGGAATGTCCTATAAATATCAATTAAGTCCATCTTGTTTAATGTATCATTTAAAGCTTGTGTTTCCTTATTTATTTTCATTTTGGATGATCTGTCCATTGGTGAAATTGGGGTGTTAAAGTCCCCTATTATGATTGTGTTACTGTCGATTTCCCCTTTTATGGCCATTAGCATTTGCCTTATGTATTGAGGTGCTTCTATGTTGGCTGCATAAATATTTACAATTGTTATATCTTCTTCTTGGATTGATCCCTTGATCATTATGTAGTGTCCTCCTTTGTCTCTTGTAATAGTCTTTATTTTAAAGTCTATTTTGTCTGATATGAGAATTGCTGCTCCAGCTTTCTTTTGATTTCCATTTACATGGAATATCTTTTTCCATCCCCTCACTTTCAGTCTGTATATGTCCCTAGGTCTGAAGTGGGTCTCTTGTAGACAGCATATATATGGGTCTTGTTTTTGTATCCATTCAGCCAGTCTGTGTCTTTTGGTTGGAGCATTTAATCCATTTATATTTAAGGTAGTTATTGATATGTATGTTCCTATTACCATTTTCTTAATTGATTTGGGTTTGTTATTGTAGGTCTTTTCCTTTTCTTGTGTTTCCTGCCTAGAGAAGTTCCTTTAGCGTTTGTTGTAAAGCTGGTTTGGTGGTGCTGAATTCTCTTAGCTTTATCTTGTCTGTAAAGGTTTTAATTTCTCTGTGGAATCTGAATGAGATCCTTGCTGGCTAGATTAACTTTGGTTGTAGGTTTTTCCCTTTCATCACTTTAAATATGTCCTGCCACTCCCTTCTGGCTTGCAGAGTTTCTGCCAAAAGATCAGCTGTTAACCTCATGGGGATTCCCTTGTATATTATTTGCTGTTTTTCCCTTGCTGCTTTTAATATTTTTTCTTTGTATTTAATTTTTGATAGTTTGATTAATACGTGTCTTAGCATGTTTCTCCTTGGATTTATCCTGTATGGTACTCTCTGTGCTTCATGTACTTGATTGACTATTTCTTTTCCCATATTAGGGAATTTTTCAACTGTAATCTCTTCAAATATTTTCTCAGTCCCCTTGTTTTTCTTTTCTTCTTCTGGGACCCCTATAATTCGAATGTTGGTGTGTTTAATGCTGCCCCAGACATCTCTGAGACTGTCCTCAGTTCTTCTCATTCTTTTTTCTTTATTCTGCTCTGTGGTAGTTATTTCCACTATTTTATCTTCCAGGTCATTTATCCGTTCTTCTGCCTCAGTTATTCTGCTATTGATTCCTTCTAGAGAATTTTTAATTTCATTTATTGTGTTGTTCATCACTGTTTGCTCTTTAGTTCTTCTAGGTCCTTGTTAAACATTTCTTGTATTTTCTCCATTCTATTTCCAAGATTTTGGATCACCTTTACTCTCATTTCTCTGAATTCTTTTTCAGGTAGACTGCCTATTTCCTCTTCATTTGTTTAGTCTGGTGGGTTTTTACCTTGCTCCTTCATCTTCTGTGTGTTTTTCTGTCTTCTCACTTCGCTTAACTTACTGTTTTTGTGGTCTCCTTTCTCAGACGGCAGGTTCGTAGTTCCCATTGTTTTTGGTGTCTGCCCCCAGTGGCTAAGGTTGTTTTAGTGTGTTGTGTACGCTTCCTGGTGGAGGGGACTGGTGCCTGTGTTCTGGTGGATGAGGCTGGATCTTGTCTTTCTGGTGGGCAGGACCACATCCAGTGGTGTGTTCTGGGGTGTCTGTAACCTTATTATGATTTTAGGCAGCCTCTCTGCTAATGGATGGGGTTGTGTTCCTGTCTTGCTAGTTGTTTGGCATAGGGTGTCCTGCACTGTAGCTTGCTCGTCGTTGAGTGGAGCTGGGTCTTAGTGTTGAGATGGAGATCTCTGGGAGAGCTTTTGCTATATGATATTACATGGAGCTGGGAGGTCTCTGGTGGACCAGTGTACTGAACTTGGCTCTCCCACCTCAGAGGCACAGGCCTGACACTGACCAGAGCACCAAGACCCTGTCAGCCACACGGCTCAGAAGAAAAGGGAGGGAAAAAAAGAAAGAAAGAAAGAAATAATAAAATAAAGTTTTTAAAGTAAAATATATATATTATTAAAAATTAAAAAAATTAAAATTCATAAAAAAAGAAAGAAAGAAGAGAGCAACCAAACCAATAAACAAATCCACCAGTGATAACAAGTGCTAAAAACTATACTAAAAACAAACAAACAAACAAAAAGAACAGACACACAGAACCTTAGGACAAATGGTTAAAGCAAAGCTATACAGGCAAAATCACACAAAGAAGCATACACACACACACTCACAAAAAGTGAAGAAGGAAAAATCTATATGTATCTGAGACAGTCAAAGCTGTTTTTAGGATTCGAGACAGAGATTCAGGGAAGAATGCAAAGGTGGTGTGCTCCATCAAAGATGATCTCCCTTCCTCCTGAAGCCATCTGTAGAGAATTACTACACCCTGGTAACTGATAGCCCTCTGGTGGTCACCTTGGTGTCCGTGTGGTCACTCTTCCGCTTCTTGGTGCTGGTGTTCATCGCAGTGTGGCTGTGCAGGCCCCAATGCTCTTCATACCACGCCCAAAGGATGCAGTTAGGGACACTCTAGCAGGATGTCAGCTATCAGAAATGGTCTCTCAGGGTGGCTGTATGCTTTCTGGCTATATTTTCTTTAGCTAAAATGGGATCATACTCTCTTTGATGTTATATATCCCATTTCCCCATGGTATTCAATGTTCTCCTACATCGTTATTTCTAATGACAGCACAGTACTCCCCTATATTATGATTTATTTAACCAATAGAGGCATATATGTATGGATATACAGGATAAATAATGCCTTTAGAGCTTGAGCTTTTAAACCACCTTTCCCCTTCTAAGTCATCTTGGAAATTGTATTCTCAGCTGGTGTCTGAATGCGTGCTTCTGTCCCCGGCCAACTCACAGTCTCCAGGAGTCAACTTCTGGTAGTTAATTGAGTCAGAAACTAATTGAGCTCAGGGAACTAAGCACCCTGTCGTCCTTTGGAAAAGGAAAATTAAAGCATGAGTTAGAACATGACTTTTTTTTCTGACCAAACAGAGTGTGATTCAGAGTGCATGAAATTTAAAACAGATTTTCATTCATTCAACTAATGCAGAAACAGTCCCTGCTCTGTGCATCAGGCATCACACTACACACTGTGGATACACTGGACTCTACGTTTTGTTTAGTTTCTTTCTTGTGGAGCTTACATTTCAATGGACTAACAATTTTTAAAAGTCAAGAAAACAGCCTCAAAGTCTTTTTGTTGTTGCTGTTACAACTAAAGTGGAGTAGAAATTATATGCTACAAACACCTGTATATTTGAAGCTATCACAAAAGATGTAAGATTCTTTTGTAAACTCAAAATATTCCATTTTCTAATGGGAATCATATATTCTGTATATACATTACCTAAATAATAGTGTATGGAAAAGGCATACTCTCCCCTCAATTATGGAACAGAAAGGATACCTTAATATGGTTATTTTAATTCATAGAAAACAAATTCTTTAGAGCTTTGGAGGCACTTGCCCAAGGAGTAAATGACGTAGTTTTAGACATGAATTGACCTCAGCTATAAAATCAGGAGTGTGTGCATGAGACGCCACACAGCACAGTGGTCAGATTGGAAGCTATTTAGGAGACAGTGGGAACTTGACTAACCATGAACGTGGGAATGGTTGAGTAAATTATGATCCACTCATTAGAGGGACTATTGTGCAGCTATCAGAATGAATGAGTAAGCTTTATATTTACTGATTTGGGAAGATATTTGTGATATACACTTAATTGAAAAAAACAAGGCTGCAGAGTAATATATAAGATAACAAAGCTATTTTGCTTTAAAAATAAGGAAGAGGAAAACGGTATGTCTGTCCATATGTTTGCATGTGTTTATATGTGCGTGGAAATAGGTGGGAAAAGCTACCTACCTAACAATATTGATTATTTCAGATAAATGGAATGGAGTTGAGATGGGGAAGTGATTATTTTATATACTGTATCTTTTTACCATGAGCAGGTACTGCCTTAGTCATTTTTTAAGTAGAAAAAATAAAGAAAAAAGTTACAAGGTGGCCAGGGCTGAAAACATATCTTTGAAACCACTTTACTGCTAACATTAATCAGCAGTGACTCCTGGAGAATTTATTGTTTGCAAGAATAAGAACAAAATATTAGGCTTACTACCTACCAGAGGGCCAATAATCTAACTGGGGACATAAGATCTAATCACATGAAAAGATCAGTGTTTTCATGCTGGGAACAGAGTTGGCTAATGGATATTTAGTTTTTGAAAGGAGTGGAATGAAAGTGGTATAGTGAGTAGAACTTGGATATGGCAATAATCTCCTGCTCTGCTACTCACTTGCTATGTGAACTTGGACAATTCCTTAACATCTGTAACACGATGGCTCAGACTCTTCACCTCTGGCGTTGAGAACGAAAACATCTGGATGCAAAACAATTAATTAACATTGCATCGAAGATTGGGGTGATGAGCATTTCCCCCGCTCCCACTGCAGAACTTGGGAATTGGGGGGCCACTTTTCCAGGACTTAGTCTTTGAAGTTGTGTCCATAGCTCCACAGATATTAGGAGACTTCTGAGAACCAAATCAGCCCCAACGGCCAGCTCAGAATTCTTGGCTCAACCCAGGCCCTGATATTCAATGGCCAAAATGCAAAACCAGGCAACTTCTGCTTGCAGTGCTAACTTGCAAACCATCTGTCTCTAGTCTCTAGTGAGTGCTATTGGGCAGCACAGAACAAAAGCCATCATCCCCAAATTCCAGTTCTAAGGTTCTCTTGGTCTAGGCATACAGCCAGAGGCAATTCTACATAGCTGGTGAGCCAGTGCCATCTGATTGTCGTTATCTCCTATGTGACGGTTGAGAAAAGGAAGGAAGGAAGAGTCAGAATAGCCAAAGACTGTATCTTAATTCCCAAATGGGTAGGGAAGAAAGGGCAGGAGAACACAAGGACGGGCACTCCCAAGGATCAGTGTTACCGACAGCATCAGCTGGCTCTCATCCAGGGAGTTCCCCATCCAGCTGCTGTGTGCGTGTCCCAGGTCTAAAGAGCACACGCAGCCTGTACCTGGCCAGTCCAAGTTCCCCTCCATCCTGCAGTGGGTTACGGACTGCATTTCACGGGCCTCCCACTTTGGAAAAAAATGCTAGGGAAAAAGAAAATAACAGGGAGTCCTTCCATGTTACCTGACATATTTAATGGTAGTCACATTTTCAAAAGTGAAGACTGAATTTTGATGCTTAGGCTGTCGTATGGGCCTGTGTCCTGCTGCTTTCCCTTCATCCTCAGCTTCTGATTGTCACAATGTTTAGATGTTGTACAAGGAAGGGAACAAAGACGCGGACCTTTCGGAATTGACAAAACTATCTCAATGGGAGCCAGCAATGAAAAATAAGAGATATTGAACACAAGAGCTGAGCGACTGTATTTTAGGGCTGGAGGTGGGAGCCCCACATACTGTGTGGGAAGACTGGAGCAAGCTGCCAATCGAAGTCTCCTTCAGATGATTCAGCAGGGGGAGGGAGAGGAGAGGGGGCGACCACTTAGCGCGCTGAGCACTAGGGGAATATCTTGCAGCTTTAGAGAATGTTGAGAGGCGGAAGTGTGAGTGGGCAGCCTGCATTTCTTCTGCACCTACCACCACACTATCTCCTTGCCTGCAAAAAGTCCATTATTTCACCGTGAAGCATTCATGCTCCGAATTAGGCTAGCGAAAATGCATCTGGTTCCATCTAGCTAGGATCTGTTCTGTAGGCAAATGCCCTGGCATGGAAAAGGTTTTTAAAGAATGGAAACTTGACTCTCTAATCAGGCTCTTGACGTTCTCTTAAGCTAGTTTGTACTTTACCTTTAAATAGTACCCAGGGGAGGAAATAGCTCATGGTGGAAAGAACACTCCCCTGGGCATCTAGAGACCAGCTCCCTAGTTTCCAGTTTGCCGCACAGAAACTCTTGGCCTGAGGGCAGGTCTCCGAACTTATTTAGCCCTCAGATTCCCCATTGAGATAAAATAAATTAGACTAAGTCACTTCTAAATTCCCTTTCCACTCCAGGATTCTGTGTTTTGCCAAAAATCACTGGATGAGGACTAATGCTTTAACAGGCTGGCTCCACTGACTCAGCACGGATTCCTCAAACTATCTATTAAAGTCCTACTGGTTTAAGAGAATCCAGGTGGTTGGTAAAAGTGCTTTGCATTCTTGGAAACACACAATGCACTGGGAGAATTGTACTCATTTTATAAACATGTGGTGACTCTGCTTTTCCTTAAGTTATACACCATGAAGCCTCCCAGTGGGGTAGCTCAGGGCAGTGATGGCTTTAGAATGACAAAGCCCTCTTCTCTGTGAACTGTGGCAGGCACTTAATTTCTCTTAGTCTCAGTTTCCTCCTCTGTGACTTGGTGACAATGAAGGCCACCTTGAAGGGTTTGGGGGAGGAGGAGGAACCCGAGCTCTCCACTGAGCAGTGGAGAAGGCTCCCCTAGCAGGAAGATGTGAAGCTTTGGCCTCAGGCAGACCAAGTTTAAGGGCTGGTTTTGTGGTTTCTTACATATGTTGCTGTTTGAACTTCATTTCTCTACACCTTGGCTTCTTCATGTGTGAGATGGGAATGATAACCTTTACCGCACACAATTACTCTTTGTAAAGAGTTGAGCGGAGTTCATGGCATTTGGTAAGGATCCAGTTAATAAGAATAATTACTGTGCATTACCCACAAATTCAAAATTCCCCTGATCTGGGCACATCAGCTGGAGTTTACTTTTATATGACAAAGGGAAGTGGTCTTGCTAGAAAAGAGCTCAAATGGCAATGCAAGAATATAACTCTAGGGGCTTCCCTGGTGGCTCAGTGGTTAAGAATCTGCCTGCCAATGCAGGGGACACGGGTTCGAGCTCTAGTCTGGGAAGATCCCACATACCACGGAGCAACTAAGCCTGCGCACTACAACTACTGAGCCCACGAGCCACAACTACTGAAGTCTGCGTGCCTAGAGCCTGTGCTCCACAACAAGAGAAGCCACCGCAATGAGAAGCTTGAGCACCACAACGAAGAGTAGCCCCCACTCGCTGCAACTAGAGAAAGCCTGTGCGCAGCAGTGAAGACCTAATGCAGCCAAAAATAAATAAATAAAATAAATAAATTAAAAAAAAAAAGAATATAATTCTAATCTACCTAAAAGATGAGCTGTGTTTACATAGAGATAACGAATTCCCTATGTTGAATTTATGTATAAATACCAACTGAAATAAAAATAAAAGTCAACATTGTTTTGATTTGCATATTATTCTACTTATGATAAGAACTTCTACCTAATCTTTTATTTGTGAAGTTATTTCAGTACTTGAAATAAAGATAAAATTGTGTTTTCTTGACAGAGTTGGGGGTTGGAGGAAATACAAGTGCACTTTCCTTGAGGCATTAGTTAGGTTCTTTGGTTACAGGCAACAAATGCTAACTCTGGTTCAATTTATTAGAAGGCTACTGGTGAGCGCGATGCACCAAGTTGATGGAAGTCTGAAGAAGCAGGTTTAGAGATGGGACAGAAATCAGGAGGGCCTCCTGGCAGGGGCAGTTTCTTCCCTCTTTGCATCAGAATCGAAGAGAGAGAACTTCCCTGGTGGTCCAGTGCTTAAGACTTTGTGCTTCCACTGCAGGGGGCGTGGGTTCAAGCCCTGGTCAGGGAAGTTCCGCATGCTGCAAAGTGAGGCTAACAGAAAAATCAAAGAGAGGAAGTCCAGCTGACCAGGCTTAGATCTTAGAAGGCCTTCCCTTCAACTCCTTCCCAGAGGAAGAATGTGGCCAAATGATATTTCTGGAACCTCTTTGCTTCCATTAAATAAGAGCTTATCTGAATTTTCTGACCTACCAAGACGACCCACTATGGGTGGGAAGTAAATCCCCCAAAGGAAACAGAGATGCTGATAGGAAGAGGGGATGGATGCTGGGTAACCCATCAACAAAGGTCCACCACAGAGTCGACAGAGCTGTTTCCACACCTGACCCTGCTCCTTGTGAAGAGAACTTCTTCCTCCCCCAAATCTCTTATAAGAATGAGATAATAGTAAACCCAACACAACAGGGTTAGTTTGAAGTATACATATTGTAATGCTTAACAGGTGCCCAGGACAATATCTGTCACATACTAAGCATGTCTATTAACTTTCCCTAAATCATACTATTCTTTCTAATTTCGATTGTGCCAGTGTTAGGCTTTTCCATATTAGTTGCATGTATAAACATACTTGTGGTATGTTTCTTAGATCCATGCATATTAGTATTCTATTATCAAAGTGTGTTCTTCCAGAGAAAAGAGATCATGCCTCACTTTCAACAGTGCCATTTGCTTTTGAATAACTGGCAATGATAATAATAACAGGGAGGAATTGCCCTAGTGATTAGTTTTAAATATTGTTTTGAGGGTTTTTCTTTTTACTATCTACATAATATGTTATTTATAACACAGTCAGTGTTTATAGTTATGCTTGAGCTATAGGCTTCCATTTTCTTTTCCATGGTCATGCTGAGGAGCCTTGATTATACAGAGACTTTTGATGATGGAATGGTTGACGTGGGCTTCCCTTCCTAAATATTTTGCTGATTCACTTGTTCCATTTTTTTTTTTTTTTTTTTTGCGGTACGCAAGCCTCTCACTGCTGTGGCCTCTCCCGTGGCGGAGCACAGGCTCCGGACGCGCAGGCTCAGCGGCCATGGCTCACGGGCCCAGCCGCTCCGCGGAATGTGGGATCTTCCCGGACCGGGGCACGAACCCGTGTCCCCTGCATCGGCAGGCGGACTCTCAACCACTGCGCCACCAGGGAAGCCCCACTTGTTCCATTTTTAAACATCAGGAGATTACCATTGGTGACATCTGCTAATTATTTGGTTTGACGCGTGGCTGGCATGAGACTTCCATCTGCAGCAATCAGGAAGACGAGATCAATGTGAGGCTAATGCTACCCAGTCCATGACCTATTTGTAGTGATGAGTACCCTTGTCTATTTTTCTGTTTTCCCCATAGGCATCATGTGTTGGAAACATAGCTGCCAGAAGTTTAGCATAAACCTGGTGAGACTGAATATAACTTCCATCCAGTGGAAGGTGCACTGTCTTCCTATTAACAGCATAGCAACTCTCGAATTGCATTGGCCCAACTGACTGCACATTTAAAACCTTCCACATCTCTCTTAAGGTCTCCTGCCAACCCTAATTCCGATGTAGAAGCAGTCTTGAAAGAGAGCTGAAAACTGACCTTTTTTGCTTCCTGGTACCAGGTTTTGAGAAGTCCCCTCAAATGGCCCTTGATTGTTTGTTTTTCCACCATCATGGTGTGTCTGCCACAGCTTCATTAAGACATGTTAGTTAAGCTTCCTGGCTTAATTCTGAGCACATTAAATCATACTCAGTAAACTCACTAAAAATTTTGCTTGTTTGTTTTTGTGATGCTCGGCCAAGATTAGAGAGGTAGTGAGCTCAGAACCTGGTAGTAGCCACACTTGCTAATTCTTCATTCAACATTTTAGATCGAATTAGTGTACATTTTCATCATGTTGTGTTCTACCAAAGCAAACAGAGGAGAAGGCTTTCTGTCCCCTGGTGCTTCTCGTCTGCTACCGCAGCAGATGACTCAGCACAGGAATCCTCCAGACAAGAGTATAGAGGGATTTGTACATCTGCTCATGGCGCATGGGAAAGCCACAACCTTTGAGGGCTTAACATAAGAAGTAGGTGCTAAAAAGCTAAGTCAATGAATAGAGAGGATCACGCAATCGGTTATAGTTGGCCCTGTTGGGGAGAACAGAAGAGACTCTGGGCTCTGGGCCTTGTTGCTGTCTTAGCCCCTTGTTCCTCTCTTAGCTCGCTCCCATCGGGGAGCCCTTTGGGGGAGCATTGCTTATTTATAAGCTAGCCATTGCTTATTCTGGTGCCTCTGCCAGGTTCCTCCTATCTCAGTACATTGACACCTGCTGCTCCCTCCGCCTGAAAATCTCCCTAACCCCCTTCGCCCACCCACTAAACCCTCCTCTCGGGATTTATCTGACCAGACACTTTGGGGGGAAGACTAAATCAGGACTCCATTAAATCTTTTCACACCACCTCAAGGTACTCATTATGATTGTAATTGAATAATTAATCACAGAAATTGCTGTTTAATGAATGTATTATCTGCTGAAATGGAAGCCCCCTGAGGGTCTTATTTATGTTTGCATTTCAACTCTTTTTATACATAGTAGGTGCACGGTACATATTTTTTTAAATGAATGAGTGAATTCTGAATTGAGAGCTCAACATTCTTAAATGTGACAACCCTTATTTAGGTTTTGTGAATAAACCATAGCCAAGTTTATTCTGGAGCACAATTTCAATAAGCCAGGGGAGAGAGAGAGAAAATGGTATGTAGAGGATGGGCTGAATTGGGTCAACTTTCTCTTTATTATGTTTCACCCAGGAGTAGTTTTATGCCAAGGTAATTAAATGCCAAAACAAGCTTGCAGAAACTTTTCTCTTTCCACAAACTTCTCTAACTGTAGAAAGGGTAAGAATTCTTTTCAAACCCCACTTGCATTTTACCATTTACCTCACATACTGACCCAGTCTCTAAGACTCTAACCATTTTTATTGTGATACCTGCATTTAGAACAGAATCCTAGGTACCAGGTCAGTACCTATTGCTTTGTATGAACAGCAACAATGCTTTTCATTACTGGGCATAATATACTTTCTGGTTATTTTCTCTATAGCCTTTTTTTTAAGAAAAAATTTTAATTGATTTTTCTCTATAGTCTTATACTGGAAATAAGCAACGATTGTGACTTTCCTTTGACAGATGGAGGAAATGAGCACAGGCAAATCTGGAGCCCTTGACCACTGTCACACAGGCAAGACTGGGTCACATCTAGAGGAGCAGTGGAAGGAAACCTCCAGACCTCCGGGCCTCAGGGCAGTTTCCACAAGGCCTACAGCTAATCACAGATCCAGGGTTTCCTCCCATTGACTGAACGTATAATAAATACAAGTTACAGCCTGACTACCTTCTGAAAAAATCTTATAATGGTTAGTAGGGGAAAGAAGAGAAAGTCCAGATGTTTGCTTTTTTTTTTTTTTTCTCCTGCTTAGTACGAGTTGAATGCTAACTTGAGAGCAGCTTTAACAGTGGACTGGAAAGTGCTTTCTCTTAAGAAAACAGTCATGTATCAGAAAATTGGTAGGATACAGACAACACAGGATAGTTACAGGAGGACATGGATGGGGAAGGGGAAAAGGGACAGCAAAGTGTGGTCATTATTTCTTCCACTGACCTGAAACCTAGCACGAGGGAGGGAAGACTCAAAAAGCAAAAGCCACATGGACTCATTGTTTTAACAGCACATCAGTTTCTTATTCATCAAACTTCCAACAAATATTTACTGAAAACTGGCAATATACGAAGCTCTGTGGATACAGCAAAGAATAAAAAGAAGCCCCTGGTCCTTTAGACTTTTCATTTCAGGGCAGGGGGTTCATAAGGGATGGAGGGAGAGATAATATACAAGTAAATAAACAAATAGGATGATTTCAAACACAAATAAATCTTCCAATAATGATAAATCAGAGTAATGTGATAGAGAGTGGCTGGAGGTGGGGTGTTATTTTAAGTCTGTGTGGTCCAGTACAGTAGCCACCGGTCGCAATGTAGTTCGTCCAAATTGAGATGTCCTGAAGAAACGTGCCAGATTTCAAAGACCTAGTATGAGAAAAATAATATAAAATATCTCATTATTTTTATTATTATTATTATTATTTTTTGCTGTACATGGGCCTCTCACTGTTGTGGCCTCTCCCGTTGCGGAGCACAGGCTCTGGACGTGCAGGCACAGCGGCCATGGCTCACGGGCCCAGCCGCTCCGCGGCATGTGGGATCTTCCCGGACCGGGGCACGAACCCGTGTCCCCTGCATCGGCAGGCGGACTCTCAACCACTGTGCCACCAGGGAAGCCCCTATCTTATTAATTTTTTATACAAATTGTATGTTGAAATGATATGTTAGAGCCACTGGATTAAATAAAAACATTATTAAAATTAATTTTACCTCTTTTTAATTTGTTTAATGTAGCTACTAGGAATTGTACAATTACATGTCTGACCCCCATTTATCTCGCCTGATGTGTCTACTGGGCAGCCCCGTGTCAACAGCGTGGGCAGGGAAGGCTATCTGAGGAGGTGATAATACACGTAGCGGTTGACAGGTCATGTGAAGGTCTGGTGAGGCAAAGGGAATGCAGAGAACCTGAGGTGGAAACCAGTTTGGTGAGTTAGAAAAGAAAGGCAGAAAGCCAGTGTGCCTGGAGAGAAGAGTGAGTGGGAGATGCTAGGCCTGCCTCATACAGGACCTTGTAGACTAGAGGAAGAAGTTAGGATTTTATAGAAACACAAATTTTCTATAAAATATGGGAGCATATTTGCTTCTGTGCAGTTTTCCAGGCCCTGCTCCAAAATATCAACATTCATTATGAAACCCTGGCTTAAAAAATGCAAAGAATCCCACTCAGCTCAGAATATCTCTGTGCTAACGGGATATGCATTTATTAAACTTGTTTACTTTCATATAGTAGCTGTGGTGTTTATATATAGGTTTTTTATGAGGAGGAGGAACACAGGTGGACAGAGAATGAACTCATATAAATCAGATGAATATTTGATTTCAGTTTCACCTTCTTCTACTTTACTCAAGTTAGAACTCCGATTGAATGTGTAATAGGGAAGGCAGGCAAACTCAAGTTCACCTAGAAAGTACAAAGTGCAGGTTGGGAGATAAACACTGAAGGTTTTTTTTCCTTCATTATACATGAGTGTGTCCACTACGTATATTTTTTCTGCTGGGCTACTCCCAGGAAGAGGAAAAGAAACTATGTTCTCCCCTCCCCCCAGTCCTGCTCCTGGGGGAGTGGTTATTAAAAAAAAAGTAGTGAATCATTTAATGACCAAATATTTCTGATGGATTTTGGAGTTTATATAATGAATGTATTGCCATAAAAGCAAACATTTGACTTTCACAAGTGAAGTGGAAACATTTTTGTTCCCAGTTATCAAAGGGAAACTGACATCCATAATTATCAGGTAACTCTCACACACACAATAAAAGCTACAGAAGAACATGTCCTAACTAGGGCTAATTGGTCATTAAATTAAAAAGGAATGAACCCAAGTGTTCAGATTATCCAGGGACACTGTCAAGATTGGTGCTTAGTCAAAACGCATTAAACCCTGCCAGTGGCTGACGACAATAAAAATATATAAATCCTGGGTTGGCGTGATCCACTCTTACTGTGGTTCCCGAGCAAGCTATGCATACAAGGCACAAGGACAAGTGAACAATAAAAGTACATATTTAATATTAGTTGCAAGAGATCCTCATATCCCACTAATGGCCTCTCTGTCCGGCTGAACTGGAGCCCATGTTGTAGGCTCAAGCCCTCCATGAGCCCAGCTCCACTTCTAATTCCCAGTCTTTCCACAGGCTGACTGCGGAGTCCAAGGGGATGAGTTCTCCTGAGTGCTGAAAGTTCATGCTACAATAAGAGAGGAAGCAAAATGACTGAGCCTGCACTTTTGACGCAGTGATCCTGCCAGGCAATTGGCATGGCTGCATCCGTGTCCTTGAGTTCCACAAACAGATATGTAACTCCTCCTTCCTGGGACCTGAGGGTTCTTGAGCTAGCAGTGACGTTGATAGGGGGAAAACTAAAATGGAAATCAAGAATAGGTGATCATATGGGCTTCCCTGGTGGCGCAGTGGTTGAGAGTCCGCCTGCCGATGCAGGGGACACAGGTTCGTGCCCAGTCCGAGAAGATCCCACATGCCGCGGAGCGGCTGGGCCCGTGAGCCATGGCCGCTGAGCCTGCGCGTCCGGAAGCCTGTGCCCCGCAAGGGGAGAGGCCACAACAGTGAGAGGCCTGCGTACCGCAAAAAAAAAAAAAAAAAAAAAAAGGTGATCATAATCTATAACTAACAGTTTTAAGAACTTTAAGAACAAAGGGAAATGCAATTTAAAAATGAACGTATCTATATGTATAACTGAATCACTTTGCTGTATAGCAGAATTTAATACAACATTCTAAAACAACTGTACTTCAATTTTTTTAAAATGTTGTTTTGAAAATGTGGGTGCATACTGTATCACCATTACTAAGCACAAACCCTGCAAAGTAAGTTTTATGAAATCTATTTAAAATGAAATCAAATTGAGGTTTACGGTAATTAAACTGTTTGGCCAGGGCCAAATGGTAACCTAGTGGAGGGGCAGCTATCTGAGCCCAGATACCTGTTCCTTCCTTTCTGCCACACTGCACACGTACATATTCCTGTGAACTGAAGTAATAGCAGAAGCCTTTCACCAACATTAGTGTTGTGAAAGCACTAATGGAATTTCCCAAGTAGGAAATTGTTCAGTACATTATGTGTTATCCATTATTGCTATTGATATAAATTGCATTAATTATACTTATGAAGACAGAAATAATTAATAGTAGACAATGTAGCAAGGAGTATTTGTAATTCTACCAGGCCTATGGCAAGGGAAAAAACTGTATTTGGCTTTTGGTTTCATTCCCCGACATGCCAACCCTGAACTTTCTCTGTAGACACCTTCACCTCACGCTCAATATGAATGTATAAAATCTGGCTTATTAGCTTTTTTCTTAAACCAGCTCATCTTTTTTTTTTTTTTTGCAGTATGCGGACCTCTCACTGTTGTGGCCTCTCCCGTTGCAGAGCACAGGCTCCAGACGCGCAGGATCAGTGGCCATGGCTCATGGGCCCAGCCGCTCCGCGGCATGTGGGATCCTCCTGGACCGGGGCACGAACCCGCGTCCCCTGCATCGGCAGGCGGACTCCCAACCACTACGCCACCAGGGAAGCCCCAGCTCATCTTTTAAGATGTCTGAAGGGAAGGCAGTTCCAAGTTTGTTTAAATCAGTGGCTCTTAACATCATCAAGGAACCAGGTTACTTGAATATTTGCTTTGTCCCTGGAGTAGATCCTCTTATCACAGCAAAATGGTGGCCTGGCAGTTCCAAGTGCCACATGGAGACAACTTTCAGCAAAAGAGACTCTCTTTTCCTGTGTTTCCCTTTTTTGAAAAAAGAAGATATTTCCTACGGGTCCCTAGAGGATTTTCTTCACATGTCATTGGCTAGAAATGAACCCCGTAGTCTTATCCTAGAACAGATTCATCCTCTGGGCAGGGAATAGGGCCTCATCTTCTGAAGACCATGGCTAGGAAGAGGAGAGAAGATAATGGAACAAAACCAGGATTCAGTTAGGAAGGAAGAAGCAGGGACAGAACAGGTGGTAGATCAGCAACCAGTGGTATGTGCCACATCTTATGCCCGAGCTGGGCCCTCAAGTCTCTCCATGGTAATAGGTTCCATAGACACTTTCCAGATCAGTCTTCATAAAGTACAGCATTGGTGGTTTTCTGTTGTTACAGAACTCAATGCCAACACCTCAATATGACCTCCAAGTCACTCTACAATTCACTCCAAACTCCCTTACTCTTAGGCCATATTCCCATGCAAGACTCTGTCTGTTCAGGGCACCTCCTCTTACCTCCCCTGCACCACTTCTCCTGTATCACCTCTATCCTGTCCCCAAAATGATACTTCTAAAAACAGAGATCTGAACTACACTGTCTTACTTACAACAATGTCTTAATGATGTTTAAATTCCATTGCATGGCATACATAACCTTTCACAAATTAGATTCTACATGTCTTTCCAGGCACTTTCTCTAGTAATCATTATGTCCATTCTCACCCCCTTCCCTGACACTCTAACCACATAGAAGGTTCTCACCCTTCCCAAACACATTACGTTCTTTTATGCCTTCATGGTTTATCATAGGTTGTGCTCATTGTCTGGAATATATTTCTCATCTTTTTCCATCTGGTAAAGCTCCACTCATCATTCAAAGCCCAGATCAAAGTTAATTTCCTTTATAAATGCTTTCTCAATTCCCCAGGTAGAAATAATTTCTTCCTCCCTGGTTGCTTCTAAAGAGTTCTATTACATTAGTTAATACACTGTGTGGTAAAAATTTGCACCCATGTCTTCCACTGAGGTGTTTTTCTATAACAGATTATTATTATTATTATCATCAATATCATTATTATATTATTCTTTGTGCCCTCTGCCCTTAGTACAGAGAATATTCTCAATAAAAGTTGGAGGGTGATCTATCTAGAATACCCACTCTGTCTGAATTCTGCTCACTCTTCAGGGCCCATCTCTTCTAGGGCTTTGTTGTTATTCCCTACTGATGAGAAGTTTCCTTCATTCAAATCCCCGTAACTTTGATTTGTGCAATTAAGTCATTCATATCCTGTCTTGTCTTACGGTTGCCCTCCCCACCCCTCTCTGCCCAACTAGCCTGTGAGCTCCTTTGGTAAAGCCTGTGTTTCAATATTCTGTGGCTCTGTTCCAATTCACAGTGTGGCACCAACTCCCAGTGTGCTTTGCTAGTACGTATATATATATATTCGGTTGTTTCTCTTTCATTTCAGCTTTAGGGTCATATTATTTGTGGAGTCTTAGCTTTAGAGAGTAGGAAGTTAGAAAAAAAATAGTTAAACAAATGTGTTTGAGAAGCCAAATATTTCTCAAATATCCTAGGTGAAGGGGGATCTTGTACGTATTCTGTGGTTAGCTCTAGAAGTTCTATAAGAATTTTTGAAAATATTTTTTAGATAATAATTTTTGAAAATATACAAACAGCCTTAGTGTTTATGATTTTTTTTTTTTTTAACCAAGTCTTATCACAAGATTCCTTGCTCTCAATGGCACTGTGTTTGCGATCTTGTTGAGGTCAACAGATCTATTCCAATTTTCAGAGCCTTCTCTCAAGTTAAAGGTAGACGGGGCTACCAACAGATGTTTATTTCAGAGGGCGTTGAAAGAATTGATCTCCTTTAAAAACTACCATTAGATGTAAACACAGTTGCATTTTATTAATATGTGGCAAGTTTGTAGTCACCAGTGATTATGTCTGTCTTACATCAAACAACCGACTGACTTGGTTGATTCAGTGAAAAAAAAATCAACAAACTAATCAAGCTTGAGAAACACTCAAACTTCCCAGAAACCAATGTTTCCTAAGATTCTATTGTTCACATACCAACTGCCCATGTACCTTATATGCGTACTGCCTACATTGTAGTAAAATTAATAATTCTTGGAATAAAGCAATCATAAATTTAATACCAACATCATTTGTCATAAACAAGAGGTAATTATCTTTAAAAAGCAATAAAACATAACAATGTGATTGTAACTCTACCTGGAATGTAGGAAAGCCGCAGTGCCCGAGGCAGGCTTTCTTTTTTAAAGATGGGCAATTAACAAAAGTAAAGAATTGAAAAAAAATGCCAGACTAAGGAGGACTGAAAAGAATTTTAAGAACACATAGCCTTCCCTCTACTTAATTCATTTAATACTATTCCTTGTTATTATGCCCCTCTGAAAATCACCTCCATACCATGAGTGACACCAGCTTGCATTTGGGAAATAAAACCATAACTAAAACAATTAACTGGTGGATTAAAATTAAAGTTTTTAAAGCAGTTTTCTGGTTTATGATCATGTGTTTTGCATGATTACAACGTATTTTGCTAAAGACAATACTTTACCATTTTTGAAGGATTTATAATATTTGACTAAGTGGGTAATATTCAGGAGCTAAAATCTGAAACTCAATTTTATGAGAAAGCAAGTTACACTTAAATAAGACTTTGGAAGAAAGCACAGTGAAAAAATGTAAGTGAATTTAGAAGATTTCCCTATTTCAATTTACACCTTAAGAGCATTTCTCTTATTGGGTATTTAAAGGCTCATCAAATAGAAGGCTTACTTCTGAAAGAAGTATAAAAAATTAAGTTTTGTTTTTGTTTTTTTTTGCGGTATGCGGGCCTCTCACTGTTGTGGCCTCTCCCACTGCGGAGCACAGGCTTCCGGACGCGCAGGCTCAGCGGCCATGGCTCACGGGCACAGCCGCTCTGCGGCATGTGGGATTTTCCCGGACCGGGGCAAGAACCCGTGTCCGCTGCATCGGCAGGCGGACTCTCAACCACTGCGCCACCAGGGAAGCCCCCTATTACTTGCTTTTGGATACCTTCCATTACTCTTATCTCCCCTCGAAAAAAGTTTGCCCATTCTCTGGTAATTACCCATACTCATGGTGACCATACCTCAGAGGCACAACATAAGATGCACTTTATCCGACTGAATTATTGATGAATGATTCCTAAATGCTACTGGTGCCAGGTGCCTAGTTGGCTATATGTGAATAACTTTGGCAATCTGTTAAAAATAATAAAATTGAAGATCCCACCCCCAAGCCCAGAAGAAGCAACTCAGTAGGTAGAGTACATAGGATTTCATGAAGGTAATTCTGAGTTACTATTATAGAACAGTCCTTTCATTGATTTATTCATACTTATCTATATTGTTCATTTGCAGATAACTAGTACACTAGGCATATAAGTATGAATAGACAGTCTTTGCCTTTGAAGAATTATTATTTAGTAGATGATATAGACTTAACAGAAAGAATTTTAATTAAAGTCAATGTGCAATTATGAGGGCAATGTGAATCACCTAAGGTATTGTAGACATTTGAAAGAGTCATAAATGACTTAGAGGGGACCAGGGAAGGTCTTGTAAGGAGGTGGTCACTCAGTTGGGCTTTGAAGAATAGGTGAGATTTCCATGGGCAGGAGTGAAGAGCATTTGAGTAGGTTTTTCAGGCATTTTCCCAAAAGTGCTCAAAATAAAAATTATGTCATACTAGATTTATTTTCATTTTTATATATTCTGTGTTGATGAGCATAAATAAATATTACAAGTCAAATATTTAAGTTTTTGGATATTGTCAACAGCTTTAATTCATATTAGTAATCATTATCACATATTTACTAAGTACCCATTGTCTATTGAAATCTATTAACTGATATAGGACAAATGACGACAATAGCATAAAAGTTGTCTACCTTGGGGAAGCTAGGAAATTATAAGACATAGAAACATTAACTAAAAACTACTCAATATTTATTAGTAAATATATTGATAATCTTCCATATTCTTTCAACTTGATGCACTTCTCTGCTAATTAACATGTAGACTGACTCTTCTTGTAGATCACTTTTTGGATAAAGATGAACATTTTTTAAGCTTTTATTTTAGTATCATCAATCAGCAATGCTTCCTCTTGTAATAACAGGGAAACATTTTATACTCTCCTTTCCTTGTCCCATTTATAGTTAAAAATCATTTTTAAACTTTCCCTTTCCTCTCAAAGGTCCCATTTCATCCTTTGCATTGCTTTTCCAATTTTATTGCAATATGTCTTTGCTATTTCTTGGTAATCTTCACTTTCTTTATTAGTTTCAAAAACAATATGCCCTTTATATTAGCCTCAAGCTCTTCTTTCAGTTAAAGTACAAAATTAGTTTGGAATTTTTCCAGAACTTTTTCAAAGAAAAATGCTATGATAGCACTAGTGTGATGCATTCTGTATATCATCATTAAAATGATTAAAACTGTTATAAAGCACATTTTTGTGCTCAGTGGTGTACAAAGAAATGGAAATTATTGCTATTCTCTAGAGAATCTAATACTGAGGAGGATGAATCAGTGAAGGATATAATTTGTGAGCAAAAAATACGCAAAATAATACAGTTGTTATGGAAGATAAAGTCTAGGCATTAATGAAGAGAAAGTGTTGCAGGATACACTTGGTTTCAGAGACCATATACACAGAAGGGTGGCTTTATTATGGGATACACATGATCATCTTCTCTTTTCCTTTTGACTCCACTTCTACTATAGCTTCTCTTTCTCTGTATACCGCCTTCTCTTTCCTTGCACATTTCTCTTTTCCTTCCCCCAATCTCTTCTCCACTCAATGAAAGAACAATTCCCCAGCCTTTTCTGGTCCTAAAAAGAGCATTTACTCTTTTCTCAAATTGGTCCTTGCCCAGGATGAAGAGGCTTCTCCACTCCTAAATGACTACTCTGGGTACTCCTGTTCAGTCCCAGTCTCAGCTGTCTGGGGTCTCTGCCTTCCAAAAGCACCACCAATTCCTCACTGAGAGCATTAAAGACTGACATCATGGTGCAATAGAAAGAACTGG
Organism: Monodon monoceros; assembly: GCF_005190385.1. NCBI lineage: Eukaryota > Metazoa > Chordata > Mammalia > Artiodactyla > Monodontidae > Monodon > Monodon monoceros. The sequence goes on from NW_021703771.1 coordinate 60,451,823, forward strand.
GAGTCAGGCACCATGAGTTATAAGCCCAGCTCTGTCAACAGCTACTTGTATGGCCTTATACCAAGCTGGGTCTGAACATTCTTATCTGTAAAATGTGGAGGTTTGTGGCAGGCTAAATAATGCCCCCTCCCCCCTGAAAATATGTCTACATCTTAGTCCCTGAAACCTATGAGTGTTACCTTATATGGCAAAAGGGACTTTGCAGATGTGATGGTTAAAGAACTTGAGATGGGGAAATTATCTTGCATTATACAGGTGGACCTGACATAATCACAACTGTCCTTATCAAAGACCCAGAAGGAGTCAGTCAGAGGAGAAGCCAAGGTGATGATGGAAACATGGATTGGAGTGATGCGATTTGAAGATGAAGGAAGTGGTCACAAGCCAATGAATACAGGTGTCCAATAGAAGCTGGAAAAGAAGTGGAAATGACATCTCCCCTCATGTTCTCCAGAGTGAACTGACTCTACGGCCACCTAGACTTTAGCCCAGTGAAACTGATTTTGGACTTCTGGCCTACAGAACTGTAAGACAGTAAATTTGTGTTGTTTGAAGCCACTGAGTTTGTGGTAATTTGTTATAGCAGCCATAAGAAACTAATACAAGGTTGCACTAGGTGACTTCTATGGCTGCTTCTAACTTTAATTGCTACTTCATAGCTATGACCCATTGCTAAGTGACCCAGACTTTGCAATACCTGGGTGCCTTAAGAGATCTTTTTTTCTGTTTGTGTTGGTTTGTTGGTTTTTTTTAATAAAAACATTGTTTGACGAGACAGTTTACAGGTATTGCTTGTTCAAAACAGCAAGTGCATTTGAAGAAACGCAATTGAAGAAGAGTCTCTGCAATTTCATGTGAGATTTTGTTCCAAAAAGAATTGGTAGTCAGAGAAGAGCATTCATCTTCCCCCAGGACCTAACCCCAAACTACCATTCCAAATTCTTCTCCCACTACATCCTACTCTCCAGCCCCATCAGTCTTCTGATCACTTCCCATACAGGCTCTTCTGTGTCCCCGTTTCTTTGTTGGTACTCAGCATGAAATGCTGTCTCCCCAAATCTGCCCAAAACTCCAACCAAAGGCAAAGCCGTCTCGAAATCTGACCTGACCGCCCAGGTCACATTTAATCTTTTCTTCCCCTATTTGCTCCATGTGTATCATTTGTCCTCCTTCTGTTCAGACTCTCGAATCCATCTTCTACTTAGTGCTTACACCTCAGTCTCCTCCATTAGACAGAAGGAACATTGAAGGCAATGTCTATGGCTTATTCATTTCCGTGTTTCCTGAGTGTCTACACGGTGTTTTCAGTGTCTACACAAAGTAGATGGTCCATGTTTCTTGTATTAAAGTTACAGAGGACTAGAGCTGAAGAACCAATTATTGTTGCTTTTCATAAATATACATCTTAGTGCAAAATTCTTCCATAGGAAACGTTGTGAAGGAACATTTATTTATAAGTGCTCCCTATCTTTTCCCCTTATTTTCCACAGTGTTTTACTTTAGTGTAAACTTCCTAGGATTACCCCTCCTCTGACATACCAGGAACAAGTAGGAAAAAATTAAACAAATCTTACTTGCATTTTTTTTCCAATAAAAAGATGAAAAGTTAACTCAGGAGCCAGGGAAAGAGTAAAGAGTTTTGTTCAAGCACAATACATTGGAATTACAAGAAGAACATAATCCCTTCTGATTTACATTTACCCTGTCATTCCTTCTCTCCCTTGAAATTCAGGATTAGGTGCATTTTAAGAACTTAAAAACTATTTTAAAGTGTCAGGAGTAATCACTGATAATACCTCTTTACCCCCTTGTTCCAAACTAAATCCTAATTAAGTAAAGCCTGTCAGTAGAGTCTGAACAGTAAAAGCAATTTATTCCACCTGCTTTATATTAACCATATCCCAGTATGGATTTGATGATGGAGAACCAAGAGATAAGATTTGTTCACTCCAGAAATACCTTCTGGTGGTAGAATGCTTGTCACTTTACTCATTTCCTTAATCATAGTTGGTGATGATGCCAAACCCTTCATTTGGATAACTAAGGGAGCTTAACTATTAAATCCTCAGTACACCAAAAAAGGAGACAAGTAGGTATACCAAAGTGCCTATCATTGTTATTTTTCAGACGGGTAAATAGATCCAAAGGTCAAATTCTCATAGTATGTCTGTGAACAAAACCACAAAGAGAATGAGGCTAATGGATGCCCAGTCTTGTTTTATTACCACTTGCCTGATCGACATAGTCAACTAAAAACCCCTGACTTGTTTGAACAAAGGTATATGAATTTGCACGTGTTGGATTTAAGTGGCAGTGATAACTGGAGGAGATCCTACGTAGCAGCTGTTTAGATTTAGCAGCATTAGAAATAGTTTTATCTTTATAAACAGTGAATGGATACTGGTTCTTTAAAGAAAAAAAATCTGCTAATTCCTCTGATGGTAAAAGAACATCTATGGAATGCTACTATCTACAAGTAAACAAACAAACCTCTCAGACTAAACCCAGGTCACCCACACATACTAACATCTTCTTTCATTATTGGCCTTCAGGGACACGATGGATGTTCTAAGTGTTTTCCGGCCCATTCTCCTCTTTAGGACACAGGTCAGGACAGTACAACCTCAAGACTAAGCTTTGGGATGAATGTTTATACTGCTGCTCCAGTTCCCATTAAAAGAATTACAATGATACTGCAATCTGAATACTTCTGGAAAAGGCCTAAGGGGAGAGGCCTTTATTCAAAAAAGAACTAGTAGCTAAAGCAGGACAGAATAAAGAGTGCCTAGTTCAGAAAATCTGGCCAAGTCAGTGCATTCCATATAAAATAAATTACATCTGTTGACTGGCAAGAAAAAAAAGAAATGTAGGAACTAGTTGTATATGTAAATTTTCAATAAAGTTATATAGATTCTGGTTTAGTTAATTATTCTATTGTTCTTGTACCTTAAAAGTAAATTTAAAGCAAGTGTTTGATCTGTGTATTTTGAGGACAGAAAGGTCCAGATCTGGGATAGGAAGCTGCCAGGCTAGAAATGGTTCTTGGCAGAATTCCATCTGGCCATTGACTGATTTTCTAAAATTAAGTGTTCCTTGCTTCTATCCCTAATTATTTGGATGAATCAAATTTGAGAGAAAATAAGCATGTCATCTCAGACTTCATAATACTGGGTGTAGTCAGACATGTAATTTACAACAGGAAGTACATCTCTGAAACTTGCATAAAAAGCACAAACAAAGTCAGGCCAATGTAAGTTCAAATTTTGATTAGGTCATTTGGCCTATGTGCCCCAGGGCAAGGAACTTAAAACTCTCTGAGAGTCTCAGTCTCCTTATCCATAAAATGGGAATAATAGTGCTCCTTTGCAGTGCTAAATAAGACAAAATATATCATCAAATCCACACACAACCTGTAGATACTCCAGGAAGTTGTAGCTATTATCAGGAGTCCTGGGGGAAAGCAGCATTATTTATATAATGGATACATAAAATATCCTTTAGAATATTTTAAACTCCTCGAGCTTGAGTTCTAATATACTGCCTTGTGTAAACTGTCAGACCTCATATCTAGCAGGCACTAAATAAATACTTGTTAATTTGTTTAATCATATATTTTCTTCAAAACAAAGAAGTTATGCCAGCTTTTCCCCAGAGCTTCCATTTCCCTGCTTTATTTATTAATTTCATGGACATCTTTGGAAGCAGTTTGCCACTAAATGGCAAAGAGCAAAACAGCAAGAAAAACCATTCTGACCATAGAACAACAAATGAGCCTCAGCAGAAAATAAAAGAAGAATCTAACGCAGGCAAGGCTGTCTTGGGAAGGTTGGTCTTGACTGTCTGTGTTGAGAAGGAAGGTAAGGTGATGGAAGAGGGCACAGTGAATGCAAGGGGGAGTGGGGACAAGGCAGGGTAATTTCAAGTTCAGCTCTAAGGAAGTCATAACTATTTAGCAACAGAGCCAGGACTAGAACCATGGTCATCAGATTTGGATAGCAACATCTGAGATCATGAGTCACCATCCACAGTGTGCTAAACTCTCTACCATGCTGCCTCCAGCTGGGAGCTTTGCCCCTCCTGATCTGTTTCCTTATCTGTTCATTGAGAGGTTTGGACTAGATGAACTCCCAGGTCCTTTCCAGTATTAATAGTCTATGTACATATGTTTCTATATAATACAACTTGGCTCCCTAGATTATAAGACCTTACATTTTTGATAGTGCTTTAGAGTTTACCCAAAGCTTTTGAAGTTACCATTCTACTTGACCTTCACAACAACTTTGTAAGTCATATATTTTCATCCTGCAGTTTTACAGTTGAAGGAACTAAATCTCTGAGAGATCAAGCGAGTCAGTCACAAGATTTGCTAGCAGTGGAGTTTTGCGCACACTCAAGCCTCACAATAAGCTGAGAGGTTTAGTATTAAAAGTACAAGTATGTAATATACAAGAAAAAAAGTGCAAGTAAGTCAAATAGAAAGGGTTGGGGTGTGGTGGGGAGGTTGGTGAGGAGAAAATACAGCACAGGTTGAAATAAAAGGCTAAAAGTCCAGAAGCACTTTCACAAATGGCCAAGGGCAAGTAAAGACTTTTTTAAAAACAAAGAAGAGGTGGGCCCGCTGCTTGACAGATGGCACAAAATTAACAGACAAGGAAGGATGAACGAATTCTCTCCTATTTTCTTTCTGCCTTAGAAAGAGAGTATCTTTCAGCTGGAAAGTATAGAACATAGTAAGGCTTTGAGATCAAAATAGTGGAGGAAATAATAAATGCATTTAAAACTCTGCCCTATTTATCCAGCGTCAAGTTCCCAGGCTCAGATGAACTACCTCAAGTTTCTGAAAGGATCCATATCGTGATCAAACGGCCTATTTCTATAATTTCAGCATTTATAGAAACTAAAGAAATGCTGGAAACCTAGAGATAGACAAATGTCCCAACTTTTTTAAAAGGCAGTTTCCAAAAATTACTGACGAATGTTTGACATCAATCTTTAACAAAGTTCTACAAAGGTTAGGTTGGTTAAACAGATGATACGTAGAACTTACCAAAGGAAGTGCCAACCAAAGAGAGCTCCCACTGGTTGACCAAGAATAAGTCAAGGTCAACTAGCTTCATGATGAACTTATTAGAGTATAAGTTTAGAAATGCTATAAATGTGGTATATATTCATTTCTAAAGGTACTTGGCAACTTTTTCTTTAATATCTTCATAGAATCAGCTACATGATAGTGCAGTTAGTGAATTCACAATAAATTGAATAATTCACAGAGAATTGATAAATATTGATTAATCACATTTGCACATGAGACAAAGAAGAATAAACAATATGTCAAAAGACAGATCAAGATTTTAAAAGATCTTTAAAGGCTGAAATTATAGGTTTAAATGTTAATAGGATCAGTGAAAAGGTACACTTAGGTTCTAGGAAATAACCTAGACCTCGTGGCTTTGAGAAATTTGAAAATTTCTTCGGTGGTAAGGACCTCATGACTTTCAGTCCTAAATTCTTTCATTATAGGAAGCATAACTGCATGCATCTGCATAGAAGGGCACTAATGATGAGAGCTATAGGTCCCACCTTCTATGAGGGACTGCCGGATCGGATACTGCACTCCCAAAACAAAGGATCAAGGAGAGAGCCAGCAGTAAATTCTCACTATGTGGTTTTGACAGTGAGATGGAAGGAGAACTACTGTGATAGTAGTGGGTCTTTGTCACATGATGAATGTTTTACAACGGCCTGTGGCCTTTGTTAGAAAATATGTCACATTCTTAGCAGAGAAAAAGGAAGATGTTCTGAATGAACGAACAAACAAATGGCTGAAGACACAGTACAGTTTTCTGACGTTTTCCCCTTCCCCAAAATATGTTAGTATCAGTCAGAGCTCATAAAAGAATACCCACAATCTTCCAGAAACCTAGATTTTATTCAGAAGGCTGGTCCCCTCATTTCTGAACTCCCTTAATGCTGCCCTTTGGCACTCTGGCCCTCAGGACCTTGACCAAATAGTCTTTGTTTTTATTTCTACTGGTTTTGGTTTTGAAAAATTCAAGGCAAGTAAGAATTCTTAAATATAGTACTCAGTGTCTTCCTAAAAATCTGCTGCTGGTACTTATTCTCTGTTGACACGCTTGTGGGAGAAAAGGGCAGCCAGTGAAGCACTGATGCTGAGCACGGGAGCCCAGGAAGGCTGGGTGGGAACAAGGCTCTGTCCCGTGTCACAGTTTTGTAACTCAAACAGCAGAAGAGAAGCTTGAGTGAGCCTGTAGGTTCCCAAGAGAAAAGGAGGTGTATGAGAGGGGGATTCATGACCTTCCACTTACAAAGAGCTAAACATATACTTTACAGTATAGCATAGCAAATGTTTTTGGGTTTTTTTCTCCTATAGAGAAATTTGACCAAAAGATACCCAGGGAAAATATACAGTCAGAGATGAGGCTTCATCTTCATGTAGGATGAGCACTGAAAAGTTTAAATTCTTTTATACAGTTTGTTTACAAGACTCTCTTCTGCATGGCTGTTTCAGAGGCCATCGGCCTGCAGACTCAGACCCTGAGGACTAAGGGACAGCAAACTTTCTCCCAATTCTGGGTAAATACCCACACATATTCATACATACCATACCATACACATTCTGCTTCTAACCACCTGCAGATTTGATTTACTTTTAAGTGTCTTATAAAAGATACTGATCATCTGATTTCATGATCCCAAATATTCAAATTTCAGAATATAATTAACAATACTGCTCAATGCACAAAGCCATAATAAATAAATGTGTAGTTAAAAAAAGAAAAAAAGGAGTTATAGGAAAAGCTGGAATAATGTTTGTTTTGGAGAAAAGACCAGTTTTTCCCAATTCCACGAAGATTCTTCCAGCACCTGTGTTCCAGGTGCTTCCAGCCTCTGCAAAGTATCCACAGAAGAGGACAGAGTCGGTGCCTTAGAGGAGAGGCAAATGTGCTGCCGCTTCAGGTTAGGCCGGGCTTTCCACCGCTACCCCTCACAGGCGTGGGGAGGGCTCCCAGCAGGGCATTCTCTCTAACTCTCATGGCAGTTCTGCAAAACAGCTACTCTTAGCCTCATTTTAAAGACGAGGAGACTGAGACTCGGCGAGGGAGGCAACATATCTGAGTCACACAGCCCAGGAGACATAAACACAGTTGAGCTTCCATCTGCCCACCTCCAGAGTCCCTTTTATACCACATGTGCCCCCAGTAACTACAATACAGACTAAAATATCAAAGTGTGATAACAGCAAAACAAAGACCTGAAAAGCGTGGGAAAAGAAAGCAATCGTGGCTGGTTACCTGGGACCAGGAAAGCCTTTGTGAAGACTGAGGCATTTGAAACAGGCTGAAAAAAGTAGAATGTCAGCAAGTGGAGATGGGGGGAGTATGATAAAAACCTCTAAACTATGGCCTGAAATGCATGTTGGACTGCAAATTCCGTTCTTTCTTCTAACTTTAGGTAGATAAAAATTATTATCATTCTTTAAGCTTATGATTTATTATCTTACGAGAGTATAAAGGCTTTTCATCTTTACTGATACCACGTAAAGAAAATGAACTAGAATTACAAGGAAGGTTTTAAGTTCATATCACATGCCTTATAACTTAAGAATGGTGGTCTGGACACTGACACCAGTAAGAAAAGAAAAGAAAAGAAAAGAAAAAAGAGAAGAGAAAAGAAAAAAAGAAGAAAGAAAGAAAGAAAGAAAGAAAGAAAGAAAGAGAGAGAGAGAAAGAGAGAGAGAGGGAGGGAGGGAGGGAGGGAGAGAGAGAGGGAGAGAAAGAGAGAAAGAGAGAAAGAAAGAGAGAAAGAAAGAAAGAGAGAAAGAGAGAGAGGGAGGGAGGGAGGGAGAGAGAGAGAGAGAGGGAGGGAGAGAGAGAGAGAGAGAGAGCGAGAGAGAGAGAGAGAGAGAGAGAGAGAGAGAAAGAGAAAGAGAGAAAGAAAGAAAGATAGAAAGAAAGAAAGAAAGAGAAAAAGAAAGAAAGAAAGAAAGAAAGAAAGAAAGGGCTTCCCTGGTGGCGCAGTGGTTGAGAGTCCACCTGCCGATGCAGGGGACATGGGTTCGTGCCCCGGACCGGGAAGATCCCACATGCCGCGGAGCGGCTAGGCCCGTGAGCCATGGCCGCTGAGCCTGTGCGTCCGGAGCCTGTGCTCCATAACAGGAGAGGCCACAACAATGAGAGGCCCGAGTACCGCAAAAAAAAAAAAAAAAAATACTCTACAAATATATGGGTGTACATTCA